>NC_045141.1:8958656-9008005 GCF_008831285.2 Nymphaea colorata | reverse complement strand
ACAAACTAGGGTACCTTCTTTCTGCTGTCTTCAACCATCAAACCATTGTATATTTGCCTCAGAGAACTGCCATAAGCCCTGAATGAAAGACAGAATTAGCACACCTCCAGGACTACCAAGAACTACTTAAAAAAAAAAAAAAAAAGAGTTCTATCTGGGGAATGAAAAATACAGTAATCTTCCATTTAAAGACACACCAACACAGAAAAATACCAGCCCAATCAAGCGCATAAGCAGCTAACAATTTACTCTTCTATCTTTTGTTAGAACTGTGATCAGTACAAAATGCCACAAAACAAAAGGCTAATAAATATACTTTTCTAAGGAGCACTTAGACTATCCAGGTCCGACTTCTGAATTTGAACATGAATTATCATGATATATACATAGAACGTTTAAAACTCATCTTTTCGTAATAAGAGCTGAGGCTCAAGAGGATTTCAAAGAATGGGGTGAAAAGAAGTGTACACATATTCATAGAGCTCATCATCAAAAAATGATTTACAAGAGATGAAAAGCCTTTGACGAGTTATCTTACAATAGAAATAGAATATATTCGACTGAAAGGACTCGCCAAGTAAGAGAGCTCCCAGAGTGGCTGTGTAAGCTCACGATCAGCAAGAAGTCTGCATTGCTTGCACTTGGTCATGTGACAAAGACAGAGACAAGCAAATGGCCAATGATCAGATGGCTGAATAAAAGATTCAAATGCATAGCTAACTCAACAGGCATCTTTATCACTTGCCCGTAATGAATGGATGACTCAGTGCTTGAGATACTGTCAATCTTTTCTCTGGATCGAGCACAAAAATTCTATCAAGCAGATCTTTGAAATTGGCCAGCATCTTGGGATCCTCACCAGTATAGCTTGAAATAAGACTACTAAAATCCTTTGCCTTAACATTCACAAGCAGTCGATTAACAGCCTGCACTAACAATGAAATTGAAAGCACTTTTGCTTTCCTAGTGTGGGCATGCAAATATGTTGCATGGATGTAGATAAATAAATCCATATCATATTTCATGATCATCGCAATAGCCAACGAGAATTTTTAAGGGAAGACAAAAAAAGTTGATTTTCCAAGTATCAACAGCTCAGAATACGTTGAGGATTAAAAAAATATGAATAGAACTACCGGAAAAAATTAATAACAACCTTATGCTAATGAAACATTGAGATATAGTTAACATTGATGGCAGCAAATATCATTATTATCATCCATCAATGATGATCATCATAATCTTCGTATTCATCCTCATTTTCTTTGTTAATTTTTTAAAATTTAATTTTCAACGCCTTCAAATGGAATTTGTTCACCAACATATGTTGATTTTTTAGAAACTAGTAAAACCTCCCCTCCCACAGCTCTTAGAGATGTTTAGAAAGTGGAAGGGAGGATCGATTTTAAAAAGAAGCACAAAAAACAATGTTTTTTTCCATTTTGTCCCCGTATCTGTATCAGCCACATCGTACAATACAGCCTTGTATCGCATGATGCGGACGATACACCTATGATCCACAGGCATATCGTGTGTTGTATGCGTATCGCATAGGTTCTCAAACCTATATGATACGTATTGTCCGATATGGATAACACTCGGCACTTTCTTTACCTCATGCAGATGCAACATTTTGTTTTAGAGACAAGACACATTTTAATATTGTTGGGAGCAATTTCTTAAGAAAAATTTGAGAAACTCTCACATCATAGGACACCACATTTCCATAACATGACTACATCTCGTAGCACTTATAAATTGTTGGGTCATCGGGAACCTAGCAACTAATTGGACAAATAGATGCTTATCGTTCTGGCCAATGATCAGTTGACAGGTCCATGACTATCAAGTTGGCTGGAGCATAATCTATGGACCACTTGACCGACTAAGTTGAGCAGTCCTCACCAATCACACCAATTAACCATTTTTTCGGTCTTTATTTGTCAATTTAGAAATCAAGTACGTGTTGTTTAAGACCACAAACGACTAGCTGGTCCAAGCGAATTCAAGTTGAATGACTAAAACCAATGTACCCGTATTGGTGGGACCAACAAATACGCCATACCATAACGTATGACAACAGTTTCATAAATGTACCGGAAATTCAATTTAATGTTAAAAGTTCAAAATAAATTAAAAAACAGAAAAGATAAAGAAAAAAATGTTTTCCATTAAAAACATGTTCCACATAAATATAGACTTATGGGAATAAACATCCATTAACATAACATACTCATAATGTTACAAGTAATAACACATTAAGAAATAACTTCAAAGTTTTATGCAACACAAGATGAAATTATTTAAGCAAACAAAAAATGAAAACAATCAAATATCATCTATTTATTGTTCATCATCTAATTATAACACTTGCACATGATTTTCTACCAATCATTTTCCTCACCTTTGTGACCATTGTCATGCAGGATTGTTTGAAATTTGATGCCATATCTTCACAAAATACTAAATCTACAGTAATCTTTACAGAACAACAGAAATCTACAGTAAAAGTGATAGATTTTATACATTTTGTGAAAAAAATCAGGAATCTCTTTCTTCAACCGCAAGTCAATCTCCCACACTCAGATCTTGAAATCGATGTTTTCTATCTTAAACCCATAAGAGTGCCCTTTCAACAACTATAGTCACTTTGTCATTAGCTAATTAGTTACCTTACAAAGCTTATTTAGGAACATTTGTTATAAACTAGCTGATTAGCATTGTTCACTTACATCCTTTCGGTGCACATCTCTACTTGGCTTGCTTAATTATGGTATTGCTGACCAAGGAAAGAACTCCCTGCATCGTCCTTGTGGAGTCAATTAAGATGCAGGTATAAAGGACATAATGGCCCTACCCAGCCACTTGTTACTGAACAATGATATATATATATATATATATATATATATATAACACAAACAAGATGTACTTTCACCATGCTATAGATAAATTAACCTGAAGTACATGATAATGAAAAAATGATCACCTTCTTTGTAACAGGATCTTCTTCAGTGGCATGGAAATTCAGATCCCGATCAAAATGATGATCAGTAAAGGCTCCCTAAAATAGAAGACAGAGTAAAAAGGGATATCAATCACAAGATAAACAAAATCAGTCGTCCAAAGTAAGTATACTTTCCATGCCAAAAAATCGCATACCTTCCTGAGCATCTTTTTATGAAATGGACCTTTTAACTCCATATGAAGCCGAAGCATGTCATTGTTTGATGGTCCAGGGAAGAGGACCTTTCCTGTATATAGCTCATACAAGCAGCAGCCAACTGACCTATATGTCCAAAGCATGGTCATACGGCAAGCCAAGAACTGCAGTTTCAAGAAACCAGTCAATAATAACCCTCACATCACGATTCAGAAGCATACACATCACACAAAGAAGTACCTGAATTTGCACACGCAACAGATTTTCAAAGTTGCAGTGAAAACAACTAATGAATAGAGATACAACCATACTTGAACAGAACCAAACGGAGGACTTACTGAACAGAGATACAACTATGGTGTAATCTCATTCTTCCCAGCAAACATGGCATTACCAAAATCGCAAAGTTTCAGCACATTTTTGACCTCATTCACCTGAAAAAGAAACAGAAGCACTGAACAATTGAGGACAGAAAATATATAGTTAATTTTCCTTTTTTCTTAGACTTAAGGAAGACAATGCATCACGTAGCTAAGAATTCTCATGAAGAACTGCAACAAGCAATTTTTTATAAATCCAAATTCCATGCTATCAAACTCTTATTTTAACAAATTAAAAAGAGTAAAGATTAAGCAAAGAAGGCAAAATAATGTCATACGTATGAATATATATGGTACATATATGTATTATATATTTGTTACATACATAATTACAATATGTATGTATATTTTGAACTAGTATATATGCAGTATATACATAATAATATATAATCTCGTATATATTAATATTATTACATTATAACTATATGATCCCTGAATATAGGTTAAAAAGGGACAGGCAAAAATATAATCAAGGCATAGGAGAAGTCCTTTCGGTATCAAACCTTCGAGAAATGATAACCTTGTGGGACAGATATCTTCAACTTAAGGTTGCCTTCCTTGGAAGAGATGCTTTGCACTGCAATTGTCCTTGATTTCAGAGCCACAAATAAAGGAAAATGAAAATAAAAGGAAAGAGAAGAAAAAATACAGAATTTAATCAGTTTCAATGGCAACAATTGAGTATAAGGAGGTGAATCAAAAATAATTTCCCTTTGTACTATCAAATTTAACCATCGACATGATAATGCCAAATATTTGAACAGTCACTTAAAAAAGGGAATATGCCTCGTTGAACCTTCAGATGGGGTCATAAAAGCGTGAAAAAGAAGAAAAATCAGCATAGGCACTGTACATGAAAATACTCTAGACGATTAAGACGCAAATTGCTTGCAAGCCTTAACCCATATACAATTTCCTTTGACGGAAAGAAATGTTGATTCTGCCCTTCCAGGAATTGAATTATGGACTCCTGGGAATCAAACTTCAAAGGCAGGAAAATCCATATTATCTAGAGCTTCGTGAAGAATGAATCTCACCATCCCTTCCAAATAAGTGGGAATTGACCTCTCGAATGGAAGCTTCTTGTTGCCTCTTTCAAGTGCATCTCTCCATATTCTGTACCTTGCTCCAAGCTTATCATATGCCACAGGCCAGTTCCAAACATTTGCCCCATTGATCATCCGCTCTTGCTGACCTTCCACAAGCCATAGATCCTCATTTAAGACCTGCATGCAGTGTCTGATCAGTTCTAACATGAAATTCCAGAAGCGACAGTGATGTCATTTTATGACTACGATTTACGCAACCATTGGGTCATGCAGACAGCAAAATCTTGTCGGAATGGTTAGATCGCAAGAATCACAACCCCTAACCCTAAACCCAAAGTAGAGGACCGAATAAAGAAGAGCGAGATGGCCGAGGAGAATACCAGAATGAGATTGAAGAGCATCGCTTGGTCCACCTCAACAAACTCGGCATCCCACGCCTTGAGCTCTTCTTCTTGGATCTTGTCGTCGACGTGCTTTTTGCAGTACTCGATTACCTTCGCCAGGATATTGTTGGCAACGTTGGGCAAGGGGATGCCGGAATCAGCACAACCATCCTCGATCATTTGTCTGATCGTTGAGATTCCTTCGCCACCGCCTCCTCCACCTCCAACACCTCGCCGTCGGAGCTCTTGACTGTTACCGTCTTCCCTTCCTCCTTCGCCATCTCCTCCCGAACCCTCTCGAAGCACCGGCCATAAGCCAAGATCAATCAATCCTCCTCTCCTTCTCGCCCTTATTAGCTGAGGCCATCAAAAGGTTTAATATCTTCCATGTTAGCTCATTAACTTACGGCCCCCATTACGCCCATTAAAAAAGCAACATTATGGCCCTTTACACCCTTCTATAGAGAATACTGGGATTTCTATTTTTTTGTGCTACTTTTGGTAGTCGTAATGAGAGAGGGAGACATATGTTGTTATATATATAATATGTTATATAACATGTATTATATGTAATATGTTATGTTATACACACACATATATATAATATATACATATATTATGTAGCATGCAATGTATTATATACAAATAATATATACATAGTAACGTTGTAAGCATACATAATACTGCATATATAATATGTTCATACATATATGTATATGTACATATATAATATATGTGTGCATATATCATATATGTATAATATATGACACATAATATATGAGCACACATGTTATATATATAGTGTACATATGTATATATACACTATATATATAATATATGTGCACATATATTATGTATATAACATATAAAATATGTTATATATTGTAACTCTACATATACAAATGTTACATGTACACTTATAGTACATAGCAATTATATTACATATACTATATAAATATTATAGTATATAGTGTATGATATGTACACGTATTATACGTTATGACATCTAATTATATGTAATATTATATGTTATGTATAGAGTATAACATAAAATACATGCATATGTACAACGCCCAAGAATATAATAGAATGTACTTATAAGTGTATATAATTGTACGCTATATGTTATAGCATATAACATATATGTTATAACGTATATGTTGTAACATATGCGTTATAATAATATACTATATAACATACACATCATATAATATACTATTTAAGTTGGAAGCTGAGCTTTCACAACGTGGAGTGTGTGATTTAATCTCAATTGTGATATGCAGGTTAAAAGTAGGTTAAAAGTAATATACCAATCTTTGCAAGATCAAATCATGTGACTAACATGTGCACGTTAGGCACTAAGAATATTTCTTTGTTTAGATCCATAGTTTTGTTTTCTACTTTTTTATACTTGAGATGCATGACAATTGAAGGTTTCTATTCAAACAATGTAGTATGCATCTCCTAAAAGTGTTTTGAGTTTGTTGTTTGGTACCATCAATCCCTTTTTTTTTGCAAAGTGATGGTATGTCATGTTTCTTATGGACTTTGTCTCGTACAAGAAAGAATAAATGTTGTGATTTTTGTCTTAAATAGATGAAATACCATATATTATTTGTTAATTTTTCTTTTGTTAGTTACTTGGTTTCAAACATCGGTCACAAATAACGTCTCGGAGTTTTAAACGATATGGTTTTTTCTCGGGTATAATACCTCGAGCTTGAAAAAACTAGGGAAAAATGAAAAAAATACTATAGAAATTTTTGAAAATTTTGAAAAACTAAAAATTGGTGGAAAGTATAAAAAATAGAAATGAAAAAAAATGTTTGGCATTAAAAAAAGTGAAAAAATGAAAAATGTGAAAAGTAGTAAAAAAACGTGTTTATTTCATTTTTAACGTTTTTTGTTTAATGTGTTTTTTACTTTTAACTCAATGGCCACTTATTTTATTGCGTTTGTTTCGAAAAAAAAAATTCGTTTTTCATTATAAGCATAATTTTTTCATTAATATTTTAGATGTTCACTTTCATACAGTGCTACGACACTTTGTGAAATTTATAAATTTTGTTTTGCAGTTTGTTGTTATTGTAGTTCATTGTGCAAAATTTGATAATGAGAAGGACCTTGAAGCCATCCGAAATGCAGTGCTCTGTTATGAGATGATGCATCCAGTAACTTTGAAGATCAATTCTTATTTTTCATTTTCACTCACGCATGTTTGTGGCATCAGCACGTGTTGCTAAGTGGGCACTACTTTCTGATGAATTTTCTACAAAATAAGAAAATGTAAATGGGTACAAAGAATAGTAGGATAGAAAACCAATGTCAATTTTTGATGGTCACATCAAGGGTTCCTTCATATGCTACATTTCCCAAGCCCAAACACATAGAGAGCATTTAGAAGACACCCCTATAAAAGCCAAGCTTTTTAATTGAGTATCGAAAACATGGTTTATTTGTTTGAAAATTGATATACACACCTAAAACATGGTCTTTTATGAATAGCTTGAGGGAGTTAGGGTTTTTTATTCTCTTTCACAAAGACAGGTTTTGTAAAAAACCAAGTTTGCTTAAAGGCTTAAACCAAGTTTTGATGGCGTGCAAACAATCCATAAACCTAGTTTTGGTCCAAAACCTAATTTTTGGGTGTCATCCAAACACCTTCCTAGACTCTTTACTTTGCAAAAGGAGTTCCAATCTATCGTTTTATTTGGAAAGCATGCTCTAGTGGCCAATTTCCTTTATCATAATACAATGCTACTTAAGTGATGATTTCATAAGCTAGTTGATTTACACTTTGTAGTAGACATATTCCTTCTATGCAAGTGCAACATATTTCACCACTAATTAAGGCAACTACTTGAAATTACCTAGATGGTTTTGTTCCTATAGTCTAATTTCTACTTCTACCAAAAAATGACTATGACATTCTATTGACAATAGTGGACTTATTCCTTTTTGTCCTTAATCACATCAACACCACTTTTTTAGGTAGTAAATGATGATGATATGTATTTATGGAGAGAATTAGAATACGTTCCTGGCCAACATCTGTTTTGGTTGGGCCTAGTGGCAAAATTTTGTTTCAAATTTCTGGAGAAGGTCATCGAAAGGTATGAAAGTTTTATTTTGGTCATGTTTTATTATTTATTTATAACAGATGTTTGCTTTATCTCGTAATGTTTTTTGGTTGGAATTACCCATATTCATTTTATCCTTAAATATTACGAATAAGAATGTCATGGTTCATGAGTTCGAGTTTCCAAATAAATTGTGTGATGACTTGTGAAAGCATATTGTACACGCATTCATAATTTCTAAAATATTGCAATGTACGTTAGCAGATTTATTTGAACTTGTGCAGATAGTGATGTGATTGTCATGTTTCAAAGAGCCAGGATATTATAACAGATCACCTCCATAATCTGGAGAAAGAACTAACTTCACTGGTAAAAACAGGTGTGGTTACCAGGGTTGCAAAACTTAGTCCTCCAATGGATAAAATCATTGAGGACCAAAAGTTGCATCTAACCCATAAAACTGGGAAAGAGAAAATCCAGACCCCTGATATTTCAGTGGCTGAAGACAAGTTGCATCTGACTCAGGAAACTGGGAAAGATAAAAGACAGTCCTTTGGTTTTACAGCGGCTGACCTAGTTTTGAAACCCCAAACTGCGATAATTCAAAACCCCGCAGGACTTTTAATGGAAAAGATTCTGAAAAGTCCTGAATTAGCAGATTTGTATGGACAAAATCTTTTTGAATTATACAAACTCCCTGTGGAAGATCCGTAAGAAAATTCCTTAACAAATTTTTCAGGGATTTATCCTAGAATTATTTGTTTTCAAGGTATACCACCTGAATTTATTGCGAAATGGTTTAGTGTTGCTTCAATCAGTAATGTTTACTTATCTTCTTTTTTCTAAGAGATAAAATTATTACCTCCTGAAATCATGAAGGCGGTAAAAAAATTTTCTATCAGTAATCTTTCTACTTCAAGAGCTCCACCTAATAAATTGTAGATGCAGCATCACAAGGTATTAAATTAATTAAACCCAAGTCCTACAATTCAGAAGAACTTGTGGGATTAGAATGAGAAATAGGAAGATTTATAGAGGATAAAGCCTCTACCAGTCTTCCTAAAAGAGCTCTTCATTATGAAAATAGTGAAGGCCAGGAATTTATTAGGTCTGCATGCGGCCAAGAATTTATTAAGTTTGCATGCTATGAACCTAGACATCAGCCTCTTGAAGTAGATGAACAGTCACTTCAATAAGAAATTAGATTTCAGAGAGAATAAAATCTACTTTTTAAATGTGAAGCTCTTAACAGGTTAGAACAACTCCATCTAACAAGTTGGAGTCATATTAAGCAATTTTTAAATGACTACTATTATTACACTTCCCTATCCGGAAATGCATATGATAGTAATATAGGTGACAAGCTCTTCAAGAAGTTCTACACATTTAATGCGTGTTTACCTTATTATAGTTTCTTTCAAATTTTTTACGTGTCTTAGTTCATAGTGTTTTTTTTCTGCTTCATGATAGACATCTATGTTTAATCATTTATCGAGTCAATTGAATGATTATATTGTTTTGTTTAATATAAATAAATAAAGAAACAAGAAAATTTTATATTACTACAATTACTTTTTTTATTATATATTTTTTTGTGGAAGCTTTTTTTCTTTTTCATTTTTGTTTTCTTTTTCTTTATTTCTTGATTAAACAAGTTCTCGATTTGGAAGAGCTGCTTGTCTTCTATTTACTATGGTTATCATGTTAAAGACATGGTAATGATAATCGATGCATTGTGGTAGACAATCCTTTTATATTTTTATGTGTTTTTTCAATAGTTGTTTTGCATTAAGTTTGTAATATGTTGTGTATTGTTCTTTATTGATATGCTTAGTATTGTAGTCATTTTTTTCAGTTTTGTTGTTATTTTTATAAATATTATATAATTCAAAAATTTGTCCATAAAGCTTACGCTTCAATTAACGCCTCACCTTATCACATTTTATGACATTGCTAGAGAAGACCGTGGATTGTCTACCCATTGGTATGCAATGGGTGAACCTTCCTTCAACACAACGTCGCTGTTGTTAGAATTTACAATGTAAGTATACATACATGTTTTGATATCTACCATCATATATCTTAAACTTCTAGCAGTTTGATATATGATTTGTATATATCAAAACATGTATGTATACATAGGACTTCTTGTATTTATTTTTATTTATTTTTTTTATTTTTTGTGCCTTTTTATGAAACCCCAAACTGCGATAATTCAAAACCCCGCAGGACTTTTAATGGAAAAGATTCCGAAAAGTCCTGAATTAGCGGATTTGCATGGACAAAATCTTTTTGAATTATACAAACTCCTTGTGGAAGATCCGTTAGAAAATTCCTTAACAAATTTTTTAGGGATTTATCCTAGAATTATTTGTTTGCAAGGTATACCACCTGAATTTATTGCGAAATGGTTTAGTGTTGCTTCAATCAGTAATGTTTACTTATCTTCTTCTTTCGAAGATATAAAATTATTACCTCCTGAAATCATGAAGGCGGTAAAAAAATTTTCTATCAGTAATCTTCCTACTTCAAGAGCTCCACCTAATAAATTGTAGATGCAGCATCACAAGGTATTAAATTAATTAAACCCAAGTCCTACAATTCAGAAGAACTTGCGGGATTAGAATGAGAAATAGTAAGATTTATAGAGGATAAAGCCTCTACCAGTCTTCCTAAAAGAGCTCTTCATTATGAAAATAGTGAAGGCCAGGAATTTATTAGGCCTCCATGCGGCCAAGAATTTATTAAGTTTGCATGCTATAAAACTAGACATCAGCCTCTTGAAGTAGATGAACAGTCACTTCAAGAAGAAATTAGACTTCAGATAGAATAAAATCTACTTTTTAAATGTGAAGCTCTTAACAGGTTAGAACAACTCAATCTAACAAGTTTGAGTCATATTAAGCAATTTTTGAATGACTATTATTATTACACTTCCCTACCCGAAAATGCGTATGATAGTAATATAGGCGCAGATCTGGCGAGCAGCTACAACATGGTTGCAAGGTTAAAGCAGCTACTATAGGTGGTCATAGCCAATGTGCAGTCTCCTGGATTGTGCGTATTGGAGAATGGCAACTGTGGGCTGCCTCTTGGTTGTCGATGTTTAGTGGAGAGGCTTTTCCTAACCGAGAATCTCACACTGCTATGGTGTGGTTGCAGGTTGAAGACCTACTCGGTTGGACTGGCCACCGTTAGTGGGGATTGACATAGAAATAAAGGAATAGATTGTTAGAAATCATCAGTAGATTAAGAGAATGGCAACTTCAATTTTCAAGACAAAAATCTCATTTATCCATTATCAACCCGTGGCTATCACGTTGTTTGTTTATACTGGAAGAAGGATATTTGACAATTCAAGACGAAGCAAGAAAAATCTTAAAGGATGCCTTCCGCCTCAGGTGCAGGTATCTTCTTTGGTGTGCCATTGTCAATGGCCCTTCGAGAGAGATGGTTCTAGCCCGTCAGATAGTCAGTCTATTATCTGGAGCACAGACTATATGGAATATATTAAGAACTATTTAAACTATGATTCATACCTACTATTCATACCTCGTGACCGGCCTCCAACTACTATTGTTTTTTTTCAATTAACTTTTCTATGAGGCGTTTCTGAAATTGAACCACCTTTTCCCTTCAGAATCATGCTTAGTTTGAGCTGCGCGAGGGACAAGACAAATATTTCTATGGATTCTTAGTTATTATATAGTGTTGTATCTTGTTACGAACCTACCATAGCCCCAGCCAAGAGCAGTCGACAGAGTGGTCGAGATAGGTCGGGGTAATGCCAAAAGAGCACAACCAGGGCCTAGACCACGTCAAGGCTGGGCGAAAGCCAAAGGCTGAGCAAGAGGAGCTAAAGCCAAAGGAGGCCGCGGCCCAGTGCACGGCCGTAGAGGGCCGACAACCGAAGGAAGAAGGCCCATGCCAGATTGAGAACACCATGTGTGGTTCGGCAGTGCATGGCTGAACCAAGGAAGGAGAGGCTGCCATAGGACGTGCAGCCAACGAAGGGCGCCAACCCAAGGAAAGAGATGCCAGCGCAATTCAGGAAGAGGAAGAGTGCCAGGTCAAGGAAGGCCGTTTGGGAGAGGTTAACAACAGACAACGGGACCCAGCGGTTAGCCACGAAGCAAGGTTCTCACCTACCGACCAAGACACGACCACACCAAGAGGCGTAGAGTAGACAGACAAAGGCAATAACATGCAACCAAAGGTTGACCACGGCAGTAGGCACTCAAGCAAGGGTGCAAACAGCAACCTGCAGACAGGCCAATCACGGGACACAGAAGATATCGCCAATCCAACATGGTCAGTGGCAGACTTCAGCAGCGTTAGAGGTAGGAACACGAACAGAGGAGGACCAAGCCTAGATGAGCCAGTGGAATACAACCCCAAGCTGAGTCCAAACCCGAGTCCGTCTAGGGAGTTTAGGATCGAGTCTTAAGTAGCGTCATGACTTATTTAGTCCTAGTCAGTTTAGCGCAAATCGTCTTTAAGTCGAGTTGAGTCCTTAGACAATCCACCTAGGTAGCGTCTTCCTATTTCAGTTCGGGTAAGCATTTAGATTAGTCGGTCCGGTTTGCTTAATTGGAGTCGGGTTACATGTTCGTTCGGGTCTTGGATCACTGTTTGATCCGGTTGCACTTTACTATTTAAACTATTGTACACCCCATTTGTGGGATTATGCTTTGTTAATGAAATAGAATTTGGAGTTTATCTCTCTTCCCCACCAGCATGGTGTGTACTTCCCCGCCGTGGAGGCGTGTAATCCCAGCCGTGAATGTGTGTAATCCCCGTCGTGGAGACGTGTAATCCCCGCCATGAAGGCGTGTAATCCCCGCAATGTAGGCGTGTAATTCCCCGCCGTGAAGGTGGTGTACGAAGCTCTCAGCCCGTGTGATTCTGGCCAAGAAGAAGAAGAGGAAATCGACGTAGGTGGTGGTTGCCGGAAAATCACCATTGAAGCCGATGACCTACGCATCTTTCCCCGACACGTGAGCAAGCTCTCCACGGTGCAGCCCCCTTGAACACTAAGGTGGTTAGAGGCTGGTTGAGTCTCGGAAGGACGTGGAGAAGAGTGGGTTGTGGCTCTGCCTAGTTAGTATCCGCGTGACAACAATCCGGCGGCGTGAGAACAAGGTTGGTACCGATAAACTCTCCCGATTCCATCCCTCTCGCTGTTCTTAGACTAGGTTGAAACCAACCCTAGTAGGCTGGTTTTCTCCCCGGGCGCAACGGTAAGAAGGTTGGCCAGAAAGGAAGGTAGATTCCCAATCTTGGCGGGCTTAGTGAACTTCAGCCATAGTAGGTTTCTCTCCCCCTGTATGATCCAGGGAGTGAGTGATCGGAAAGGTCTGGCTAAGCAATAGCTAGCTGGTTCACCTACAGAGCTAAACCAATTGGTTAGTGGCGATCGCCGCTGGTAGACGGCCAGTAGCGGTTGCAACAGACACTTGGCGGAGCCAAGCATTGAGCCACGGTGTCGTGGGAGCTCTCATTCAAATCTGAGAGCGGCGCCAAAGTGGAGAGGGGCTGAGCCATAACCAGCAGCCTAGTAAGAATCACCCGGACACAAGTTGTCCAACGGGCCAAGTTGGGCCGAGACCAACCACGGACTGTGGCGTATTTGAGTGGCCGGAATCAGCCATTTGGCAGTCGGAAGACTGGCTGTTGCTCCTTTTCTGGTGGTCACCCAACAACCACTCGCCACTTCCAAAACTGCCCCTGGCGAGTTATTTCGGCACTAAAGGAGGGCAAGTCCAAGAAGGGCAGATTCATCCTTTTATCGGGCATTTAACACCTTGGCATGGACGAGGAGGACATTAACTCCTGGGTTTCCTTCCCGAGCTCCTCAATTCACCGTGGGGAACATTCACTCCTCCAACCATTCATCTCAACTGTCCCCTCTACCATGTGTCATCATCGTGGGGACCAAGCCCTTCAAGTTCCAAGCGAGCAATTAAGGTGAGTCTTTAATTCTCCTTGCTAATCTCTCCCTTCTTCTTCGTAATCCCCTCTCTTAGCCATTAATCCCTTCCTCCTCAACCGAGCCAGAGTATTAACTACTAGCTTAGCCCCCTCACCTTGGAGTCTTGTAGCTAGGTTCCCTCCAAGGTTGGTAAGTGTCGGCAGCATATAACCCCGCGGCCATTGTCCCAGCCAACCTTCCTACACCACCAACATCAGCCAGGCGGGCCGACACCAAACTCCATCATCTTCCCCAGGCAGGCCGAAAATCATAGGTGCCCTCGCCACCGTTGGCAACTCTCCCTCGTGGCCTCTCCGCACCTGTTGCTGAACCTTTGTCGCAGACATCTCGGCGACCTCGGCCAGGCGGGCCGACTCCGTCGCTACCACACCCCCATCGTCAACACTGCACCAAGGCCAATCGTGGCCCATAGCGGTAGCGGCCACCCTAGGCGCAACGTCCTCGCCCCTTCGGTGCACTCGACCCGGTGGGTCGAGCTTCTCGGATCGTGCTCCTACGTCACCCTCGGCCAAGCAGGTCGAATCTCTTGAGGCGCCATTAGCAGCATCCTCGGCCAGGCGGGCTGAGCCTTCACAGCAGCAACATCGTCCTCGGCCAGGCAGGTTGAGCCACAACGGCGTCAGTGCTACCCTCGGCCAGGTGGGCCGAGCTCCATCTCCAGCAGCTTCCACCCCTGTCACCCTTCACTGTGGTAGAGTACCCTCCTCATCTAGTAGTCTATGATTCTGTAAGTTTGTTTGGGTCGAGTCTTGTGAGTCGTGAGTGGATCCCATATCCCTCGCAGTCGTGTCAGCCTTCCCTCCTAGTGCTTGTAGTAGGTCTAAAACCGGGATTGGGTTAACCATACATGTATCCTCGTCCCAGGGTAAAGTCAAGCCGGGGTTTCTGTCCCGCGGGTTATTTACTTTGTTGTTGTTTTTAGTGTCTTGAGTCTTAGGATTCAGTCTATAGGCTACACTGAGTGATCTTGGGTAGAGGATTCGGCTTAGGGCAGCGGTTCCACTGGCTCTAGGGTCTGGGTCCTCAACATATCTCTTGGTCGTGACATTCTGGCTGGCCAACTGATGGGTTGCAGCTACTATCCATAGCCTCTACGAGGTGAGCTGGTGCGTCATCCCGGGGTCGTATGCCCTTTGGTGACCAAGGCAGGTGGAGCTGATAGAGCCTTGAGTAGGTTCACATCACTAGGCTCCTTGTTAACTTGTAAATTTGTGATAAAGTCATGCACAAGTAAGATTTGGGCTCTCAAAGTTATGTATTGGATGGGGGATGTCAGATCTTAGACTATTTTTCTTGCAGTTGGTTATATTATTGTTATTGTGCATTAGTAGTATACATGGATAACTGTAAAGCCTAAAAAAGCTTATGGTAAACCTAGCTGATCAGCTAAGCTAGCCAGTTGTAGGTGACTTACCATTTGAAAGTGCGTAGAATGCTGCCTAAGATGCCTAGATGCTTAGTAGCCTATGCATTTCAGTTCACAAACTAAGTTTTGTCCATGTAACATGGGTATGAGACGACTGATAAGCATCTAGTACCTGCATTGATGCACCAAAACCACAATGCAGACACATGACGGTACATTTTGGATTGGGTTTAGGTTAGACCCAATCCAAAGCGACTTACCTTTATCTTAACAAGAAGTTGTCGGTGGCCAATGTCTGTTTCCTCTCCCCTTTCAACCCTTCCACTTAGTTATTGATCCTTCACTGAGACACAATTACAAGCAAGCAGCTTTGGTGTCTATCACAATAGCTTTGGTGGACCAACCAGAGAGAGAGAGAGAGAGAGAGAGAGAGAGAGAGAGAGAGAGAGAGAGAGAGAGAGAGAGAGAGAGAGAGAGAGAGAGAGACCTGATGTTATTGTATGCGTATTTATATGAATAAATTTTGTATTATTTAACATTCTTTAGTTTTGTATTATTTTGTCAGTCTTTCTGTGACTATATATAATCATGTATATGTTTATGTATGTGACTATATAATAATATTTTGGTTGCATTTTATTAGCTTTTACATTTTTATTTTTTATCTTTTTTCATTTAGAGCGCTTAGTCCAGCCTAGGCATGCCTAAGCTCTAGGGTCTACTCATTGCCTCGGCGCCATCTAGTTCTCTAGTGACATACACTGCGGCACTTGAGAATGTAGAACCCGCAACACCTATGAGAAGGCCAAGCATGAAGGCAGTTGGCAAAGACTTGGAATAATGGGGTGGACATTAGATGTTGAATTGGGTCAATGATGGAATGGCCATTTGATAGCAAGTTAGTGACTTAGCAAGTTGGCATGGCCTGGTGCTAAGGGCTTGGCCATGCTACATTGAGGTATGATTCATGATAGCATGTGGTGTAGCAGATGAAACTCATAACTTGGCTTGTGGGGACTGAAGATGGGTGACCAAGTGGGAATATGAAAACTGCACATATGCACAAACTTGTTGACAATTGAAGGCCAATGATGAGTAGAGACCATAGTCACAGAAAACATGTTTTTTCCAAAAAGAAAAAACACAAAAAATCAAATGGCCGCCTAAAACTTAGAAAAAACATGTTTTTTTGAAAAAACGTTAAAAACGAAAAAAACACATTTTTAACGTGTTTTTTACTTTTTTTAATGCCAAACAGTTTTTTTTTATTTTCTATTTTTTATTTGTTGCAAATCTACTTATCTTGTGATGTTTGTGTTATTAGTTTCATACTTTTTTTTTTCCACCATTTTTAGTATTTTACAATTTTAAAAAATTTACCATATTTTTCCTTTTTTTCTCATTTTTTTCAAGCTCTCCGTATTATACCCGAGAAAAACCTCACCATTTAAAACTCCGAGATGTTATTTGTGACTATGGTAGAGACAACTCAGCCAATGCTTAGCACTCAGCTCCTAAAGAGATGGACTGAAGGGTACGTATTGGCTGGTAGTTGAGCAGCACAAAATGGCAATTAGCCATATCAAACAAAGAGGAACAAGGTTTCCGGCATTTGCTTGTGTATACATGTATTATGTTCTTTATATTTCTATTACTGATTTTTCAAAGCCCTATCTTGGGTTGCCTAAGTGTGGAGATGGGGTTGTGCCTTAAGTTCGCTGAATACTTAAATTTAGTAGCTACCCTCTCTTTTGGAAACTTAAATTTCTTTTCCCCTTATATCTGTGTGGCTAAATACAATTAAATGAGAATACATGTTAATTGTCAAGGGTGCGGCGAGGGTGTATAATTGTATATATATAATATATTTAATATATATATATAAATGTGTGTATTCATAATATATATAATTTTAGATTGTTTCTTAGCTTAATCTATCCTTTCTTTTTACTTTTATTACTATACATAAAGAAAGAAAGGGACATAGAGACGAAAAAAATGGAAAATATTTTGAACTTGCATAAGAAAGGACACAAGGACACGGTTGGGGTGTGTGTTGGAGCTGCACTAGCACCAACACCAGCGTTGTGTTGACATGGGTGCGGCATCTTTTTTGAAGAGTCTGTGTGACATGGCATCTAATTAATTTCTCTTTTGAAAATAAAATTTTCTTCTTCACATAGGTGCGAGGTAAGCCATAACCATATATATAAATGGGAGTATATATATATATATATATATATACATATATATACATACATATATGCATTGACCTGTACCCACACCTAAGTCTCTTGACAATGCTCTGGACTGGTGGCATACGCATATACACTCCTCCTCAAGTTGGGCATACATATCAAACATGCCCAACTTGGATACATTTCTCTCGAACGAAGTTGAAGATAGAGCGTTCGTCAGAACATCAGCAGTTTGGTCTTCAGACTTAATGTAAGGTAAGACTAACTCTTTAGCATCAATTTTTCCACGAATGAAGTGGCGGTCAATCTCAACATGCTTTGTTTTGTCGTGTAGCACAGGGTTGTTGGCTAAGTTTATTGTAGACTTGTTGTCACAGTACATCTTCATAGGTCCTTCAATCTCTATCCTGATATCAGTCAACAATATTTTCAGCCATAGTAACTCTGACAATCCCATAGCAATAGCTTTATACTCTACCTCAGCACTAGATCGAGAACACACATCCTGTCTCTTGCTCATCCAGACAACAAGATTTACTCCCAAGTAGACACAATACCCTGTGGTAGACTGTCTAGTATCAGCACAACCTGCCCAGTCTACATCGGAATACCCCTCGATTTCTACAGTCTCTTGTTTCACATACAAGAGTCCTTTCCCAGGATTTTTCTTCAAATAGCACAATATTCTATCCACAGCCTTCAGGTCTGCATCAGTAGGTACATGCATGAATTGACTCAGTACATTCACCGCAAAAGCGATATCTGGTCTCATAAGGGTAAGATAAATCAACTTTCCAACGAGACGTTGATATCTTCCCTTAGCTTCTTCACAGAGCAACTCTCCATCTCTAAGGCTTAACTTGTGTCCAGTATCAAGTGAGGTAGAAGCAGGTCTACACCCCAGTTCACCAGTCTCCTCCAACAGATCTAATGTGTATTTCCTGTGGTTTAGCACAAGGCTAGTACTAGATCTAACAATCTCAATACCAAGAAAATACCTCAGTTTGCCAAGATCCTTGAGATCAAATTCAGCAGCCAGTAACACTTTTAACTTGATGATCTCCTCCTCATCATCTCTTGTGACAATCATGTCATCCACATAGACAAGTAAAAGAGTGACCCTACCCTCTTTTTTCTTCACAAATAGAGTGTGGTCTCCATTCCCTTGATTGTACCCATGATGTGGCATCACTCATTTGAGTCGCTCGAACCATGTTCTGGGCGACTACTTGAGGCCACATAAGGCCTTTTTAAGCTTACAACATTTCTCTGGTTCATCATATCCTGGGGGCATACACATATACACTTCTTCTTCGAGATCACCATTGAGAAAAGTATTCTTAGCATCGAGTTGGTACATCCTCCACTCTTTCATCACAGTTAGGGACATAACAACTCTAACTGTCTTCATTTTCGCAACTGGAGCAAAAGTCTCTAAGTAATCAATCCCATATTTTGACTAAACCCCATAGCCACAAGACGAGCTTTGTATCTTTCAACACTTTCATCTGGTTTATACTTAACGGTATACACCCACTTGGAACCAACCAAGTGAGCCGCCTCAGGAATCTTCACAACTTCACATGTCATGTTTCTTCTCAAGGCTTCCATTTCTTCTTTCATAGCATCAGCCCACTTGCAATCACTTTGAGCTTCAGCAACGGACCTAAGAATCATAGCCAAAGAAAGAGAAGATAGAAAACACTTGTAATCCTTGCTAAGTCTAGAATAAGATACAAAATTACCAATCGGGTGTTGAGTACATGACCTGACACCCTTTCTCAGGATAATGAGAAGTTCTTCATTTTCTTTTTCAACCTCATCTTGAGTCTTCAAGGTAAGACTTGGTTCATCCAGGGAAGGAATGACATTGGGATTGGAAGTAGACCTCGCACCATTAGTTACATCCTCTGTTCGAGCACCTCGTCTAGAGTAGACCTGTCCAAACAAACGATGACCTTCCTTCTCTGTTTCGATGTCACACCCTTCCTCCTTCTCAGGTTCTTCTTTCTTGTAATCCAAAAAATCTATAAATTGAATCTCCTGACTCTAAGAATACTCTTCCCTAACCACAGACTTCTCCCCCTGAAGAGGATTCTCACAAAATTAAGAGGCATGTTCCAAGAAGGTAACATCCCTTGTAAGATAAACTCGACCAACGGTAGGATCAAGACACCTATACATTTTTTGAGTAGGTGAATACCCAACAAACACACCCTTGATAGACCGGGGATCAAGTTTCCTAACATTGGGACTGTGATCATGAATAAAACACACACAGCCAAAAACACGAGGGGGGAGGAGAAAAGGTTGACGACTTCCCGGAAATAAAGAATGGGGAGTCCGACCATTCAGCACATGACTGAGCATGCGGTTGATGAGATACGCATTAGTAAGAGCTGCATCACCCCAATAGTGTTTGGGAAGATTCCTCTGAAACAAAAGGGCTCTGGTGACATTAAGGAGCTGGCAATTCTTCCTCTCAGCCACCCCGTTTTGTGGGGGAGTATAATTATAGGACGTCTCATGAACAATCCCCCTTTTCGAAGGAAATCCTCAACTCACTGACACATATACTCACGGGCACTATCTGATCGGAAGGTTTTAACAGTTCCATCATTTTGAGTTTGCACAAGTAGAATGAAGGTCTCTATGATATGAGGTACCTCACTGCGATCTTCTAATAAGTACACAAAGGTGATCCGAGAGAAGTCATCAATAAAAGTTATAAAATATTGAAAACCTTGACGGGTATGAATTTCCGAAGGCCCCCACACATCCGAGTAAACCAAGGAAAAAGCTTCATTAACACAACTAGTAGAAATAGGGTACAAAGCCCTCACATGTTTGGCAAACTGACATACATCACAAGAAATCAAAGACAAGTTTAGAGTGGAACACAATTCGGGAAACAACTATTTCAAAATGCCCCAAGGCGTTCATGCCAATACAAGACGGACTAAAGACAATCTTTTCTTCGCTTTTTTGTCTTGCTTATCACTGTCATAATAGCCATGGCCACGTGTATAGAAAGACGATATAAGCTATCGGACACCAAACCAATCCCAATCCTCTTTCCTGTCGCCAAGTCCTGCAAAACACAACGATTTGCAGAAAAAATGAGTTCAAAATTCATCTCTTTAGTAAGTTTACTAACTGACAAGAGATTTAAGGGAAGTTGAGGGACATGTAATGCTCCTCGCACATGAAACTTGTCCAACAAGGACAGACTCCCTTCTCCTGCCACAAAGGTAGAGGAACATCTGCGAGAGATACTCGTTCCCTTCCAAAAGACAGCTTATACTCATGAAACAATTTAGGGTTACCCGTCCTGTGGTGAGTAGCACC
This sequence comes from Nymphaea colorata, assembly GCF_008831285.2. NCBI lineage: Eukaryota > Viridiplantae > Streptophyta > Magnoliopsida > Nymphaeales > Nymphaeaceae > Nymphaea > Nymphaea colorata. The sequence goes on along the minus strand of NC_045141.1, from coordinate 8,987,049 downwards.
ACTGTCCACAATCCATTCTCCCACACAAGAGTTACCTTTATCCCCTACAATGGCAAGAGCATGATTAGCATTTGTCTCATTTGATGCCTCAACCTGATTGACATCGATCCGACCCAGATAAACCCTCAATTCATGAAGCCGTTCAGCAGAAATGGAGACCTTTCCTCAACTAGATTTTGTTTCCTCAGACATAGTCGACTTCCCATTAGAAAACCTCCCTTTGTTACCCTTTTTTCTGGATGAAGATCCCAACAGAAATCCACAGTATGACCAGTCTTCTTGCAGAGAGTACATCTACAAAGAGATCTAGTAGTGCCTCGAGGACCATGACTAACAAGAGCAGATCTCTCATTATATGACATGAGATCCCTCTTTCCCCCAGTAGTAACCAGCCTTCTTTGTTCTTCAGCTTCAACACGAGAATACACATCTTCAATACTCGACACTTCTCATGAATTCAATATCTGCCTTCTAACACCTTCAAACTCATCATTCAAGTAACATCAAAATAATAGTCAAGATCCTCCCACTTGGCTTTCAAAGCCCCATAGTAATCTGCTACATATAAGTTCCCTTGCCGAAGCTCATACACAGTCTTCATTTGTTGGTAAGTCCGGATAGCCTTTTTCTTTTGGCCATACATGTTCTCTAAAATCACCCACATGTCTCTAGCAGTCTTCTTCCGAAGAATAAGGGGTTGGATATCAGCGGAAACAGAGTTGACAATCCAAGTTTTTACTTGATTATCCTCAAGAAACCAAGTGTCCCACACACCACTTGTCTCCGCCGGTTCAGGTTTCCTTCCATTGATATAGGCAATCCGACCGCGGGCAGCAATCCCCATAGTCATAGCGGCCGACCATGAGAGGTAGTTCTCCTCGGTAAGGCAAATAGTAGTGACCTGAACGGGAACATTTTCAGTTCTATAAGCCCCGATTTCAGTTTGATCAGCGTTGTCAGTCGACGAGGAAGACACTGCCTCGACTACATACCAGCCCGGCGGCGGCGGCAGCAGCAGCAGCAGCGGCAACAGTAGTGAGTGATAGAGAGGTTAGGGTTGGAACTTCACAACCCCAAAAAATTTCCCAAACTCGTCGGCTCTAATACCATGTAGAAACACGAAATATAGGAAAAAATAATATGATGAACACGATGTACCGTGGAAAAACCCACAAGAGAGAAAAAACCACAGATGAGGAGGAACTGGTGCCCACTAGCAACCAGACTCTCTCTCTCAAGATTTCATTAACTCTCTCAAGATTAGGGTTACAATCCTTAAGTAAGGCCCAACAAGGGCTACACGATGGATCGGGTATGGATCCTGACCCAGTCCCGAGAACCATCTAACACGTTTCAACAATATTATCTTGCCATTGTGTGTCAACCTTTGGTTTAGGCTAGCGATGTACTCTGCATAAGACTGAAGCCTGATGGTTTTGTTATTTAATCAAAAGCCTTTTTCTTTTAGTTATGTAAATCAAATTATAACGAATCCTTGAGAAGAAATTTGTTTAGAAACATAAGGGAGGAACCAGTTCTTGACTAATTGAGCGAGTGTTAACATATAGTAAATGTGCAAGGCCCGACATTAGTTTTATGATGTCCATTTATCCCGCGCCCAATTATGAATGAGGACTTGCCTGCACACTATGTCACATGAGTGCGGGGTGCCGGTGCAAGTGCGAGTGCTGGTGCGACGTATCCCAAAAAATTTGGGTGCGAGGGTGCGGCGAGGGTGTATATGTGTATAAATGTATGTATTCATAATATATATAATTGTAGCTTTTTTCTTAGTTTAATCCATACTTTCTTTTTACTTTTATTACTATACACAAAGAAAGAAAGAGACAGGGAGAAGAAAAAAAAGTGAAAACTATTTTGAATTTGCATAAAAAAAGATGTGGTTGGGGTGCAATGCAAAAAAAGATGTGGTTAGGGTGCGTGTTACAGCTGCACCAGCACCAGCGTCGTGTCAACATGGGTGTGGCCCCTTTTTTGAAGAGTCTGTGTGACATAGCTTGTACACACCGCCCTTCACACTGGGAGCTGGCCATGCCTAAAGTCATTACCTTCACCGCATGTGGTCCGGACGTACCATAACAGTCTCAAATACCTTATGAACCAAACAGTGAGCACTCTGATCCAGCAACGTTGCCTTGTCAAACTCATGGTGTGTGACTTTGTAGTAGAATACAAGAAGGGGCTGGACAATACCGCAACCGATTCACTATCACGGGTGGGAGAAAACTTGATGACATTATCCGTGATTAGCACAAACCTATGGGAAAGGATTGCACTTGAGCAAGACTTGGTTGAGAATCTTAGATTGCTGAAAGCAACATTGAAACAAAAGGCAGATTCTATCCCACATTATTCGGTTAAGGGCAGCATACTATGTCGAAAGGGTAAGGCAGTCATACCGAAACAGTCTGAGCTTACCCGAGAGCTAATACAACACTTTCATGACACCGTGACAGTTGGGCATGAAGGAGTGGCCAATACTCTAGCACGAGACAAAAGCCAATTCTGGTGGGAAGGCATGAAGACTGAGATACGAGCCTATATTCTGTGATGCCAAATTTATCAAAGGGAGAAGAGTGAAAATGTAAAATCGCCCGGGCACTTATGTCCATTGCCTATTCCGCAACAGCCATGGGTTGATATATCCATGGACTTTATAGAGACTCTACCTAGGGCTGAAGGCAAAGAAGTGGTTATGGTTGTGGTTGATAGGCTAACAAAATATAGCCATTTCGCCTCTCTTCCCCGTCATTACAATGGACCGATAGTGGCCAAGGTTCATCAAGATTATGTGGGAAAATTGCATGGTATACCTCATACCATAGTATGCGATCGTGACTCTATTTTTTTGAGTAATTTTTGGAAGGAGTTGATGAGGCTGGCTGGAACGAAGATTCACTACAGCACTACCCATCATCCTCAAACGGATGGGCAAAGTGAAGTTGTTAATAGGACATTGGAAACATACTTGCGATGCTTCATGGGAGAAAGACCAACGACTTGGGTTAGACCTCTTGCTTGGGCTGAATGGTCCTACAATTCCAGCACTCACTCTACTATTGGGATCAGTCTATATGAGGTTCTCTATGGGTATCCACCTCCTTCCATACCACACTATGAGGAAGGCACGACGAGTGATGATATGATTGACTGTGAATTACGCAACCGAAATGAAATTGTGGACTCTCTTCGGAAGAACATGGCTAAAGCTCAAGACCGAATGAGTCAAGTCTACAATAAGGGTCGGAAAGATAGAGAATTTTCAGTCGGCGACTATGTTTGGCTAAAAAGATTGGCTATGAGGCAACGTTCACTCATGGGTCAGCCCTATTTAAAATTGTTACCAAAATACTATGGACCCTTCAAGGTAATCCAACGGATTGGGAAAGCTGCATATATGCTAGCCTTACCGGCTGAGGCAATGGTACACCAGTCTTCCATGTGTCAAGACTGAAACCGCATTATGGAGACTTACCGAATCAAATTAAGGACATGACAGGGCAGCAACCAGTTCCCCAACGAATATTACGCGATAGATAGGTGGAGCATGGAGGCCAACAAAGATCAGAGGTGCTGGTGGAATGGGAGGGGCAGGACAGAGGAACTCCATGGGAAGTATTAGAGGAATTAGTACAACGTTTTTCTCATGTATGAGCTTGGGGACAAGCTTAGTTCGAGGATGGTGGAGTTGTTGCACACCCAATGGGAACACGGACAGAAGCATAGGGGCTATCACAGAGTAGGGGTATTATGCGTACGTATAGCCGACGACGCCGAGGGATAAGCACACAATGGGCCAGCAGCCAGCAGATTAGGGACGAAGATCAGAGATGGACAGTTCAGACTGAAGAAGACTGCGTTAGCTGAAAGGAGCTGAGTCGGACTCGGCTCAACACAGTGTGCGTCAGGATCAGGTTTAGCTAGCAAGAGCTTAGGCTAACCTGAGCACGTCGCGGCTGGGTTCAAGCCCAGACCGAGTAATTGTCAGTGTTTTCTATTTTGTTGAGTCATTACAGGTTTTGTACTTATCTCAGTCCGAGACAGCGGGTGGCACTCGAGACAGCCCAGTAGTATATAAACTGGAGACTGCGCCAAAGATTATATCTTTTGAAATTGAATCAATGAAAAGAACCCTTTTCTCTCCCGCGTGGAGTGTTTGAGCTGCTTAGGTGTGGCGCCAAAAGCTTCGCCAGCGGAGGGAACCTCACTGGAAAAGAAGAACGACTGCAGAACCAGAGCAGAGGAACTAGGAACTCTACCGGAAATGCAGGCGACGGATCGACCAAGGTGTACATGTCTTCCATCACCAGGACATCTAGAGGACAGGGCGGAGGACTGTGAGCTCGATGGAGGAGCGTGGACGCCGATCACCGACCTCTCAGATCTGCTACACGACAGCTGGAGGAACATCTTCAGCCGGTAAGAATCCTAACTCTATGGAGATTCTACCGCGAGATCTCCTGTTACCCGATCAAAAGTGGAGAGGATGCTGACATTCTGATCGATTTGCGTTTAACTCATCTAACGAGAGGAATAGATCGATCTGATTTGACTGAGATCGAAGGATATGAAGAAGAAATGAAGTGCTGACGAGATCGGGCGGGCACGATTTCAGGCGGATCGCCTAACGAACGACTTAGATCGGCTTTAATTCTTGTTGAGATCAGTTCTTCCGCCGCATTCTGTATCTAATTGTTGTGGATTACTTGCGATGGCGATGAGCAACGGAGTGAAATCTGTTGAGGAATTGGATGATTGAAGACGAAGAACAGAGGATGAATTCTATATAGGCGTAGTGACAGAAATTTTTGTTAATCTGTGAATTGCCGACGATCCGAGCAAGATCTGAATTTGAGGAGAACATTCTGATGAAGTTTGAGGAGAATCCAAGCTGTTTTGGATAGCTCACCGGAACTGATCGGAATCATGGCAGCGGCTCACGGAATTAGGCGGCGCAGTTCTGAGCGACATTAGAAACTAGGCTGATTTCAATCCTCAATGACTCACCTTTTGGCTGCTGCTTTGAAGATAAATTTTTGGGCATCATCAAAATCTTAGCTATCACTGGTCCAAATTTCAGCTCAATCCGAGCCACGGTTGAATTCTGGCAAATTTTTGAAGGTGACTGACTCCAGATGTTGCCTGAGCCCTACGACAGACTATTTCAGGCAGAATCAGGCACATCTTTGGGCCTAATCCTCGAGTACTTAGCTTCATTCATACCAATTTTCACTATTTTAGAAGCTTTGGATGCGAAGATATGAATTTTTGAAGGAGATCGACTTCTGATTACTCTACTATTGGTTTATGTTGATGATATGATTGTTACAAGTGATGATAAGGAAGAGATAGCAAGATTAAAGGGTTTACTATCTACTGAATTTGATCTAAAAGATCTTGGTAAGCTGAAGTATTTCCTTGGTATTGAAATTGCTAGATCAGGTACAACTCTTGTACTTAGTCAAAAGAAGTATACCCTGGATCTACTGAAGGAGACAGGAAAACTGGGGTGCAGACCAGCCTCTACTCCTATAGATGCTGGGCATAAACTTGGTAACAAAGATGGAGAACTGTTGTGTGAAGAAGCTAAAGGGAGATATCAACGTCTAGTTGGCAAACTGATTTATCTCACTTTGACTAGATCTGATATCACATTTGCTGTAAATGTGATGAGCCAGTTCATGCATGCACCTACAGATATGCACTTGAAGGCTGTAGATAGAATTCTGTGCTACTTGAAGAAGAATCCCGGGAAGGGACTTCTATATGTGCAACAAAGATCTATTGAAGTTGAAGGGTATTCTGATGCAGACTGGGCAGACTGTGTTGACACCAGAAGATCTACTTCAGGGTACTACGTCTACTTGGGGAAAATTTAGTTGTTTGGAGAAGCAAGAGACAAGATGTGTGTTCCCGCTCGAGTGCAGAGGCTGAATATATGGCTATGGCTACTGGGGTATCAGAATTGTTATGGCTGAAGATCTTATTGACAGATATTGGAATAGAGATTGAAGGGCCTATGAGGATGTATTGTGATAATAAGTCTGCAATTAACTTGGCTAACAACCCGGTTCTTCATGATCGAACAAAGCATGTGGAGATTGACCGTCACTTCATCAGAGAAAGAATTGATGCTAAGGAATTAACGCTACCATACATAAAGTCTGAAGACCAAACTGCTGATATCCTAACCAAGGCCTTCAGTGTAACTCCATTTGAGAGAAATGTATCCAAGTTGGGCATGTTTGATATGTACGCCCAACTTGAGGGGGAGTGTTGACGGGTTTTGTTGTCCGGGTCCGGATCCTTACCCGATCCGGTTTGTCCTAATTAGGACTACTTATATCTCTGTAAACCCTAATCTTAGTGTTAATGAAGTTTTGAAGAGAAAGAGTGTCTGGAGGCTAGTGGGCGCCAGACCTCATCACCCGTGGTTTTTCTTCCCTCGCGTTGAGGGTTTTCCACGTTACATCTGTGTGCTTTCTTCTACTCTCGTGCATATTTTGTTTCTACAGCTTCCATGCATGTATTGTGTATGGAGATGTTGGGTCCCTCCTCTTGTAGCTTGGCCAAACAAATTTAGCTAAACAAGAGGAGCCTATGTTAGATTATTTGTTTGTCACAAGATCAGTCTAAACTATCCAGAAACTGAGCGGTTCTGACCCTCAATATCTTTCTGAAATCATCTCATATTCATTTCACTTTTTCTAGGACATTTTCGATTGATTTTCTCACTCTACTGAAATTTGGCAGCTTTCCAAAGCCTTAATTTGATTATTGTACTCCAAGTTTGAATCTGTAGACATTCTCTTTATAATTGTTGGTCATTTTCCACAGCTAACTCTTTAATAAGGGAATTTTTTTTGGCCCCAAAAAGGCTGCAGATCTAGAGATAGAGGCATATCCTTTGTTGGATGAAGTGACCTCTAAAATAAGTACCTTAAATTTGGAACGAGTGCGTCGGTTGAAGAGCCGACTTGTTGCTTTGACCCGGAGGGTTCAGAAGGTACTTCTTTTGTTACTTTATCTTATACTCTCATCCACTTTTATTTCATTGTGAGTTTCATTTCTTACGGGTCAGGGATGAGATTGAACAACTTATGGATGATGATGGTGACATGGCTGAAATGTATCTGACAGACAAAAAGCTGCGAGTGGAATCTGCTATTGATGGTGATCAATCTATAGCCGGTTACAGCTCTATAGGAGCTGGAATGTCGGTTTCTACTCCTGTTTCCCCTGTTTCTTCTCCTACAGAAACCCAGAGACTTGAGAAGAGCTTAAGCATAGCTAGAAGTAGACACGAGAGCATGAAGAGTTCAGAAAGTGCCGCGGAAAACATTGAGGAATTGGAAATGTTACTGGAAGCCTACTTCGTTGTCATTGACAGCACCCTCAACAAGCTAACATCGGTACACAACCCAAACAAGATTTCTTTCCTTTTCATGTTGGCTGACCTTAACATCGTTCTTGCTAAAATTCCTGAATGACTTTAATCTTTACAGCTCAAGGAATATATAGATGATACAGAGGACTTCATCAATATACAATTGGTTAGCACTATTCTCCCTTTGTTTTTGAGATGGCATAAAGCTGTATAGAATGCAAGAAAAGGTCCACCAGTTACCCTTCACGCAGAAACATAGTCATGCATCATTCTTGAAAATTGCATTCCTGTGGATAGTGTAGCCCGATGTGCCAGGTCATCTTTGCTAATTAATAAACCGATGAGGTGCCTTCTGGTTGCTTTATCTACTAGATTGGAGGACAGAACTAATTTCATATTCCAAGTTGTCAATATCTGATTGGCACTGCTAGCATACTAATTTGCCTTTGTCAACCTTTGGTATTACTACCACAAAATAATTTCATATTGTTACTGGTCTGATGCAGGACAATGTGCGGAATCAGTTGATTCAGTTTGAATTGCTGCTTACAACTGCGACATTTGTTGTTGCAATCTTTGGGGTAGTAGCAGGAATCTTTGGCATGAATTTCTCGATATCACTATTTGATGAACCAGAGGCATTCAAGTGGGTTTTATTGATCACTGGTGCATGCGGAATTTTTATTTTCTGCACATTTTTATGGTTCTTTAGGCACAGAAGATTGATGCCCTTGTAATGTAGGTATTGTCTGTCAAAAAACGCAAAAGGAAAAGAAAGAGGAAAAATTTGCCCTTTGTGCGGGCATCTTCAAATGTAGTAATAATGATGGTGATAATAATACAAAAGGGAAAATTTGAGGTTTCGATGAATGAAACCATGAAATGGGCAAAAGGGGTCTGATGCTGCATGCACCTCATATACAGGGCAGGGATGGGACTCTCTCTCTCTTTACATGCCGATCAACAATGAACTAGTGACTATTGAAAGCAACTTGATCAGAAAATAGAACTCGTAGCTGCGGTATTCTCTGTCTTGTACGACCCTTATCATACAAAACGATCTGTCTGGGTGAAGAAGACCCAGATGATATTTTCTCTAATTCACAGCGCCTGTTGCCATGTACACCCAATGAGCAAGGAGGCGATAATGCCCATTTGCCAGGTTGGCGCTGGGAAGACGGAGGAACCCATTGGGACGATATGGGTGGCTTGTTTGAAGAAACTCTTTGCAGGCGAGGGTACTCGTCCAAACGTTACTATCTGAGAAAGAGGTCCAGCAGCAAGCTCTATATGGAGAGATTGTCACTAAAATATATATGTAGAAATCAGCAATCAGTATGCGATTAAAACAATGGAGAAAGAGTTGGTGCACCGTTCTTCTTTTGTTTTTCTATTCTTTTTCATGGGTTGGCAGGCTGGACTTGGGCAGTCTACAAAAGGTTGGAGGTTTAGTAAAATTAGTAATAAAGATGTGAATGGAAGACATATTCAATTGCCAATTCGATTTTAAGACCCAGTAAACCACAGCAGATATAATTACTAATAAGATTCATTCTGCAGCTTCACAATTATAATGACTCAAATGTTGAGGTTTTTTTCCTAAAATACATGCGAATCAAACATTAATATAACGTTCTCTCAACTCACTTCAATTTCAGGGCTTGGTCAAAAACACTAAGGTTCATAACCTGTTGTGGGCACTTATTGCATCAAGTTCAAAAATTCAAAGCACAAAGTTCGTAAACTAAATCGAATATGGATTTGTCCACGCTTGTCTTATCATCTTCGACTCTAGCTGCTAGAACTCACCTGATAGTAGTTGTCCCGAAAAGATTGTGAACCAAAAATTATCAACACATTAGTTTAACTTCGTCCCAAATCCAGTCTAAGTCAGGGTGATCCTTGCATTAATTCATAAGCATCACAAGCATATCAGTGCAAATCTGCTCAATAATATTACAGTTACACAGTTCAACAACTTAGGAAGACGTCAATGCATACATATGCTTGAGTTGATTTATTATTTTTGTCTTTTGAATTCTCTAAATCTGAAGAAATCAGTTGATAATGATTCACCAACTGTTCGAGAAACGTCCACAGTATTACTTAGTCCTCTATAGCAGTTTCCATGGAGGATTCCAAAATTTTGATCGAGGGAGGGAACTATCATGCTCCATACAAGCTCCATGAAACTAATTATATGTTAGGAGACACACCAAAGGAAAATACTTGTCGGTCTTCATAAGAGGTACGTCTATTTCTCCTCTTCTCAAGTTAACTAAAGTAGAAAACGGGATTTAGAAAGAACTAGATGAAGTAAAAAGACAAAATACTATGAATGAATGATATAAGAAGCTAGATGATTGGGAAGCTAAGAACTCAAGGATTAAAGAATGGATTTATGAAAGCATCAAACTTAAAATTGCCCAAAATCTCATGTACTATAAAAGGGCAAGTGAGGTATGGGAATACCTCAAATGAATGTTTACTCAAAAAGACATGGCCTGAAAGTATCTATTGATTCAAAAAGTTCAAAATATCAAACAAGGGGAGAAAAATGCAAGAGATTACTTTATAGAAATCTCTAATGTTTGGAATGAGTTAGATCAACTTAGTCCTAAACTAGGAATGGATTGTAAATGTCATGAGATTAGAAAAGATGAAGTTGATGAATTTAGATTTTTTTCAATTTCTTCAAAGGCTAATACCCAAATTTGAGCAAATACGATCAGCCATATTATCCTTAGCTTCTCCTCCCTTATTCATGAACTTTTTACCAAATTAAGTAGAGAAGAGACTAGAATGAACTCATCCAACAGAATTGATTTCCAAACAAGAAGAAGACAAAGTTCTAGCCGCTTCTAGTTCTAGACCCAGAAACAACATTAGATCTTATAAAACCCCTCGTTTTAAAAATAAAAATAAAGGAGAATATAACGTTGTTTGTCATTTTTGTCATGAACCGGATCACATAAAACCTAATTTCCCAAAATTGAACAGAAAAATCAATGAGGGGCCGTTTGATGGATGGAAATTTATTTCTGGAAAAAAATTTCATTAAATAAATTTCTGGAATTGATGAAACGGAAATATTTTTCCGTTTTTCCAAAACCAACTCTTGTTTGTTACGGAGCAATTATTTTTCTAGAAAAATATTTCTTCGTTTGGTGGAAATGGTGAGGAAGAAGGAGGAAGGAGGGAAGGAGGGAGGAGGAAGAAGGGAGCGAGGGAGGAAGGAGGAAGAATGGAAGAGAAGGGAGGAAGAGGAAGAAGGAGGAGGAGGGAGGAAGGAGGAAGAATGGAAGAGAAGGGAGGAAGAGGAAGAAGGAGGAAGAATGGAAGAGAAGGGAGGAAGAGGAAGAAGGAGGAGGAGGAAGGAAGGGGCTTGGGAGGGAAGAGGAAATATCCTTTTATTTGCTATAATTTTGGTGGTGGAACGATTGACGGGAGTGGTCAATCGGTCGGGAAGCGGCGGCAATGGCGGATTCAGGCAATGAGTCCAGAGGAGGCCAGGGAGGCGGGGGAGGGAGCAGTGAGCTGTCACCGAGGGAATAGGACAGGTTCCTACCCATCACAAACGTGAGTAGGATCATGAAGAAGGCATTGTCAGCGAACGCCAAGATCTCCAAGGATGCAAAGGAGACGGTGCAGAATGGGTTCGGGGGTGGTGGGGTTTATGGGGGCATGTCGATGATGATGGTGGGCCAGAAAGAGGGAGGGGTTATGTACGAGCAGACGGGAAGGATGGTAGGGAGCTATCAGATTCCGGTGGCCAGAAAAGGTGGGTCCTTGGTTGGAGGAGCGCCGGCCAAGCAACAGACCAGGTCCAGAGGTTAATTACGGAGGGGAAACCAAACCCCTTCTTCCTTTTGCAGCATCGTCCTCCTCCCTCCTTCCTTCCCTTCTTCTTCCTCTTTCTCCTTCGTGTGAAACCCTCTGCTGAAATCCCTCCCTTCCCTTCTTCTCTTCTTCTTCCTCCCTCCTTCCCTTCTTCCCTCCTTCCCTTCTTCCCTTCTTCTCCTTCCCTTCCCTTCCCTTCTTCGCTTCTTCTCCTTCCCTTTTTCCCTTCTTCTTCCTCCCTCCTTCCCTCCTCGCTCCCTTCTTCCCTTTTTCCCTTCTTCTTCCTCCCTCTCTTCCTTCTTCCCTTCTTCTTCCTCCCTTCTTCCTTTCTTCTTCCTCCTCCCTCCTTCCCTTCTTCTTTCCTCCCTCCTCCTCCTTCCTTCCCTTCTTCCTCCTCCCTCCTTCCCTTCCTCCCTTCTTCTCCTTCCCTTCTTCCCTTTTTCTTCCTCCCTCATTCCCTTCTTCTTCCTCCCCATCCATTCTTCCTCCTTCCTCCAACGGTCAAAAAAAAATTTCTGGAAAAATTTTTTCACCCTCTAGCTGGAAAAATTTTTCCAAAAATATATTTCCGGAATCACCTCCAATGGTCAAAAAATTATGCCATGTTTGATGGAATGAGAAATATTTTGAAAGTTTGAATTTTTTTCTCCTCTGCTACAGTACATTTCCAGCCCATCAAACGGGCCCTGAAGGACAATCACAAAATTATGGAGGGAATTTTCATAAAGGAGGAGACTCGTATTCTCAAGGTGGGCAACACAATATTAAACAATTTGATCAAGCTCTCAAGGAGATTGTAAATGTTCAAGATGAAGGATGTGATCTTGCGTCAATCTCCTTAACATTAAACCAAATTATGATGACTCTTCAACATATGTTAAAGGAGTCAAATTCCGGAGCTCCAGCAACAACGACATCCACCTCCAACACTCCTCGTATGGTCCATTGGCTTTTAGATTCCAGTGCTTCATTCATATGACACCTAATATATCCTCTTTGACCAAGTTTGAACAAGCAAAAAAAGAATCAAATGTATTTACCGCCGATAGAACATCTTTGAATGTTAAAAAAGTTGGAAATTTTGAAAAAGAATTTGAAGAAATGAAAAAATTCTTTATATCAAAAGTTAGTTATGTTCCTAAACTTAATCTTAACTTACTTTCTATCTCTCAAATTTTAGATTTTGGTTTTGGTTTGGTTTTCTCATCAAGTAAATGTTTGGTATATGATCAATAAACCGAGAGATTGATTGGGGAAAGTTTTAAAAAGGGAGATATTTACTATACAAACAATTTATGTGTTACCAAAGAAAACTTTTGGGACCACATAAAAAATGTTAACATCAATGTTTGACATCAAAGATTATGTCATTTAAATATCAGAAAATTATTTATAATGACACCCTTTCAAGGATTTTTGTATTGAGAATGTTAAATGTAATGATTGCATACATGGGAAAACGAAATCCTTATCTTTTGGACAAAGAAGTTTCTTTTCTTCTATGCCCTTTGAGCTTGTTCATTCTGATGTATGGGGGTCTTCTCCTATTATGTCAAAAGGAGAGTTATCTTATTATGTGATCTTTGTTGATGATTTCATTAGATATTGTTGGAGATATTTCCTAAGATTCAAATTTGAAGTATTTGACGTGTTCAAAAACTTTCATAACTTGGCTAAAACGGAATTTGACGCTAAATTAAAAATCCCAATAACCGATTCTGGAGGTCAATATATTTCAAATAAATTTAAAAGATATTTGGAAAACTATAGAATAGTTCATCAAAAATTGTGTATAAGAACACCTCCACAAAATAGACTTTCTACAAGAAAACATAGACACATAGTGGAAACAATAAGATCCTTACTTATTGCAAAAAATATACCTAAAAACTTTTGGGCTGAAGTAGCCCTTGCTTCTGTTATCTCATAAATAAGATATCTTTCAAAGTTTTAAAGAATACAACTCCTTTTGAAAAATTATTTAAATATGAACTCGATTTCAATAGACTTCGAATTTTTAGATGCAAATGTTTTGTCTTAAATGACAAGACCAACAAACTGAGTTCAAAGGTTAATGCATGTGCCTTTATTGGTTATTCTAAGACAAAAAAAAGACTAGAAATGCTATGATCCAATCAAAGACAAACTCATAGCTTTAATAAACGTAAAATTTAATGAAGAAGAAAATAGATTTGAAAAATGTAAAAAAACCACAAAACAACAAGTATTATTCTTTTTTAATCAAGTATCTCTCCCAACTTGATGATGAAATGTATGATGATAGTAATATTAATGATATAAATGATGGTGGGGTATCCAAAGGCATAATTACATATCATAGAAGAAACCGAAAACAAAACATTGGTGAAGAAAAACACCAATGAAACTCTTGAACTTCAATTTCCACAAAAATCTACTTCAAATGAAGACAACCTTAGAAGATCCACTAGAAATATAAGGCAACCAATAGGTTTGTGTCATATGAGATATTTTTTCCAACATATAGAGCTAGAATTAGTGCCATTCACTCTTCCTTTGAACTATTGTCACATATATCATGTATGGGTATTATAAGGCAAAGTTGTATATCTTAGGAAAATCTCTGCAAACTTTTAAAAAAACTTAAAAGCATTTAATAAAAATCTCTGCAAACTTTTAAAAAAACTTAAAAGCATTTAATAAATCCTAAAAATGATAAAAAATAAAAAATATTAAAAAAAGATGAAAAAAATGCGTATAATATGCGTTTTTTCACGTTTTTTATTTTCTGACGTTTTTTAAAAAAGATGCGTCTAATTGCCGTTTTATACGACTGACTTATTTCTCAAATATGATACGTGTTTTTTTCAAATAATACTTCTTTTATGTGACAAGGTCTCTCCCTTCTTCTTCGTAATCCCCTCTCTTAGCCATTAATCCCTTCCTCCTCATCCGAGCCAGAGTATTAACTCCTAGATTAGCCCCTCGCCTTGGAGTCTTGTAGCTAGGTTCCCTCCAAGTCTAGTAAGTGTCGGCTGCATATAACCCGCGGCCATTGTCCCAGCCAACCTCCCTACACCACCAACATCAGCCAGGCGGGCCGACACCAAACTCCATCATCTTCCCCATGCGGGCCGAAAACCGTAGGTGCCCTCGCCACTGTTGGCAACTCTCCCTCGCGGCCTCTCCGCACCCGTTGCCGAACCTTCGTCGCAGACATCTCGGCGACCTTGGCCAGGCGGGCCGACTCCGTCGCCACCATGCCCCCGTCGTCGACACTGCACCAAGGCCAATTGTGGCCCATAGCAGTAGCGGCCACCCTAGGCACAACATCCTCGCCCCTTCGGTGCACTCGACCCGGTGGGTCGAGCTTCTCAGATCATGCTCCAGCGTCACCCTCGGCCAAGCAGGCCGAATCTCTTGAGGCGCCATCGGAACATCCTCGGCCAGGCGGGCCGAGCCTTCGCAGCAGCAGCATTGTCCTCGGCCAGGTAGGTTGAGCCACAGCGGCGTCAGTGCTACCCTCGGCCAGGCGGGCCGAGCTCCATCCCCAGCAGCTTCCACCCCCGTCACCCTTCACCGTGGTAGACTACCCTCCTCATCCTGTAGTCTATGATTCTGTAAGTTTGTTTGGGTCAAGTCTTGTGAGTCGTGATTGGATCCCATATCCCTCGTAGTCGTGTCAGCCTTCCCTCCTAGTGCTTGTAGTAGGTCTAAAACCGGGATTGGGTTAACCATACCTGTATCCTCGTCCCAGGATAGAGTCAAGCTGGGGTTTTTGTCCGGCGGATTATTTACTTTGTTGTTGTTTTTAGTGTCTTGAGTCTTAGGATTCGGTCTGTAGGCTACCCTGAGTGATCTTGGGTAGATGATTCGGCTTAGGGCAGCGGTTCCACCAGCTCTAGGGTCTGGGTCCTCAATATATCTCTTGGTCGTGACATTCTGGTCGGCCAACTGATGGGTTGCAGCTACTATCTATAGCCTCTACCAGGTGAGTTGGTGCGTCATCCCTGGGTCGTATGCCCTTTGCTGACCGAGGCAGCTGATAGAGCCTTGAGTAGGTTCACATCACTAGGCTCCTCGTTAACTTGTAAATTTGTGATAAAGTCATGCACAAGTAAGATTTCGGCTCTCAAAGTTATGTATTGGATGGGGGATGTCAGATCTTAGACTATTTTTCTTGCAGTTGGTTATATTATTGTTATTGTGCATCAGTAGTATACATGGATAATTGTAAAGCTTAAAAAAGCTTATGGTAAACCTAGCTGATCAACTAAGCTAGCCAGTTGTAGGTGACTTACCATTTGAAAGTGCGTAGAATGCTGCCTAAGAAGCCTAGATGCTTAGTAGCCTATGCATTTCAGTTGACAAACTAAGTCTTGTCCATGTAACATGGGTATGAGATAACTGATAAGGCTCTAGTACCTGCATTGATGCACCAAAACCACAACGCAGACACATGACGGTACATTTTGGGTTGGGTTTAGGTTAGACCCAATCCAAAACGACTTACCTTTATCTTAACAAGAAGTTGTTGGTGGCCAATGTCAGTTTCCTCTCCCCTTTCAACCCTTCCACTAAGTTATTGATCCTTCAGTGAGACACAATTACAAGCAAGCAGCTTTGGTGTCTATCACAATAGCTTTGGTGGACCAACCAGAGAGAGAGAGACCTGATGTTATTGTACGCGTATTTATATGAATAAATTTTGTATTATTTAACAGTCTTTAGTTTTGTATTATTTTGTCAGTCTTTCTGTGACTGTATATAATCATGTATATGTTTATATATGTGACTGTATATAATAATATTTTGGTTGCATTTTATTAGCTTTTACATTTTTATTTTTTATCTTTTTTCATTTAGAGCGCTTAGTCCAGCCTAGGCATGCCTAAGCTCTAGGGTCTACTCATTGCCTCGGCGCCATCTAGTTCTCTAGTGACATACATTGAGGCACTTGAGAATGTAGCACCCGCAACACCTATGAGAAGGCCAAGCATGAAGGCAGTTGGCAAAGACTTGGAATAATGGGGTGGACATTAGATGTTGAATTGGGCCAATGATGGAATGGCCATTTGATAGCAAGTTAGTGACTTAGCAGGTTGGCATGGCCTGGTGCTAAGGGCTTGGCCATGCTACATTGAGGTATGATTCATGATAGCATGTGGTGTAGGAGATGAAACTCATAACTTGGCTTGTGGGGACTGAAGATGGGTGACCAAGTGGGAATATGAAAACTGCGCATATGCACAAACTTGTTGGCAATTGAAGGCCAATGATGAGTAGAGGCCATATTCTCAGAAAACACGTTTTTTCCAAAAAGAAAAAGCGCGAAAAATTAAATGGCTGCTTAAAACTTAGAAAAAACATGTTTTTTTGAAAAAAACGTTAAAAACGAAAAAAACACATTTTTAACGTGTTTTTTCGTGTTTTTTACTTTTTTTAATGCCAAACAGTTTTTTTTCATTTTCTACTTTTTATTTGTTGCAAATATACTTATCTTGTGATGTTTGTATTATTAGTTTCTCACTTATTTTTTTCCACCATTTTTAGTATTTTAAAATTTTTAAAAATTTACCATATTTTTCCCTTTTTTTCTCATTGTTTTCAAGCTCTCCGTATTATACCCGAGAAAAACCTCACCGTTTAAAACTCCGAGACGTTATTTGTGACTATGGTAGAGACAACTCAGCCAATCCTTAGCACTCGGCTTCTAAAGAGATGGACTGAAGGGTACGTGTTGGCTGGTAGTTGAGCAGCACAAAATGGCAATTAGCTATATCAAACAAAGAGGAACAAGGTTTCCGGCATTTGCTTGTGGCGCCAACGGCTGAATGAAGTTGCAGCTAGAGGAGGTGCCACATACACTATGTAACTACTTTATGACTGCCTAGGTCCTATTTATGGTCGACATGGACACTTATGTGGCAGAATTTGGAGTGTGTATACATGTATTATGTTCTTTATATTTCTATTACTGATTTTTCAAAGCCCTAGCTTGGGTTGCCCAAGTGTGGAGATGGGGTTGTGCCTTAAGTTCACTGAAATTTTGTTGGCTGTGTACTTGAAATCTTTTTTGGCTTTGAAGGGAACATCAGCTGCTAAGCTCGTTAGGTTCTGGAGAGCCTTAGACTACGAGGATGCTTATAAATAACCTAAAGTTTCCCATGACAGTAGCAGTGCTTGGCAGACCTAATGTTGTTGACATGTTCATATGAGCTACAACCTCTCTTCCTCTTTAGATAGTTCTTTACAGATAGTGCTGTATATACCTCAATATGTTTCATAAAGCTCAGTTTTTGCTAGAAATTTGTTAATTTCCTTTATTGATGATTCTTTTGTATCTATGCATTTTTTAGATTTTATTGATTAATGTTATGTGGTTAGTCAAGGTGTGCAAAGTCAAAACTTCTGTAGGTGAATTGTGATTTAGGAGAATAGGGTGTTTCTGGTTCTTGCATACCGTCAAATTCATAAGCTTAACTTAATAGTTTGGGTTCTTATGATTGTGTGTCAGCTAAAAAGTTTGTTTCAGGTGGTTAAGTTTTTCCATATTGTTGGTTGTAGAACCATTTTTCCTTGTTTTCGTTGACAATTCATGAAAATGTCCTGCAGTGGCTCATTGTCTTTGATTTTGAATAGTTCTTTTTCCTGCTGTCTCGTACTGATATGCTATTATTTGCAGATTTATCTTCTCAATTTTCAGATTTTCTATGCACTCTTTTCTGTAATTGTTGGCTTCTTGCTTGGGGCAAGTGATGGTCTAGCGAGGTATGTTGTTCATCTATTTATCTTAGTGTGATAGTGTTTAGCTTTTTGCTTGGAAATCATGAGTTTTGCTTGGTTTTTTGAGATATTGTTGCTCTAAGTTGATATTTTTACACCAAGTTATTTTATGTGTCTGAAATAATTAATTTATAAATTTTAGTATGGAGTGCTTGCTTTATTAATTTTCCTTCCAGATTGATAATCTGTTGTTCCTTCAACATTTTCACTTTCTGGTTTCAGATTCATTCTGTTGATGCTGTTCATGAGCTTTTTGAGCAGTTTCCTGAAGCTTTCATGAAGTATCTTCATGTGCCAACCAAAGAGTAAGTGCTCACTACTCAGTCTTCACATTTAAATTCATGTTTCATTGCATGACCAACCTTCTTTTCTGCATTTTAGTGCCTAGTCTTCCTTTGCTCACCAAAATACTGTTTGTGGCAGGAGTTCTTTTTATGCTTCCAATCAGGTGAGTCGACCATTATATTTGGAGCGTTGTGATTACGTATTCTTCTAATTGAATTTATGCAATCTTTGCTGTTATATTTAACACTTTTTATGAATAAAGATGGAATGTCTATGATTCCACATGTAATATGCTTCAATTTTTCCACTTGGTGTGTTAGACTTATCCTTTATTTTGTGTATATCATTGAATTGTCTGGGATGCTTAGGAGCTTTCTTTATTGCATGTTACTTGAAAACATCAACCATGCTTTTATAAGGGTATTGAGAGCTTTGTTGGTAGCTATGTGATACGTGGAGATGCCTTGAAGGGTTTCACATCCATAATGAGCTGGCTGGACTCAGGTTATACTTTATGCTTGGGGCCTATTTTGATATATATATATATATCAAAATAGGCCCCAAGCATAATAATTTGTATTCTGTTTGAATTGCAAGTGTCTTTATTGTATTGTTGAGAGCTAGAGATGCATTTAGGTCATCTTATTTAACTCTTTTTTTTTAGACTTAAATATCTTTTAGTGTTCATTTCCTTAGAAAATGTTGTCCAGGTCTCACTTTTTTTTGGAAAGACTTTTAATAGTAAATATCATTTGGAAGAGATGACTTCATATCATCTTACTAATACTTTTCTAAAAACTTGAGTATCTTGGAATGGGAGTTTCACTCACTCTTTCTTGGTCATCACAGAGAGAGAGGGAGAGAGAGACCATCATGCTTAATTAGCAAAACATCTAACTAATTTCTGTTTTGGAAACATAAATTTCTTTTCCCCATATATCTGTGTGGCTAAATACAATTAAATGAGAATACATATTAATCTGCAAGGGTGCGGCGAGGGTGTATAATTGTATATACACATTCATAATATATATAATTTTAGACTGTTTCTTAGCTTAATCTGTCATTTCTTTTTACTTTTATTACTATACATAAAGAAAGAAAGGGACATGGAGACGAAAAAAATGGAAAATATTTTGAACTTGCATAAGAAAGGACACAAGGACATGGTTGGGGTGCGTGTTGGAGCTGCACCAGCACCAGCGTCGTGTTGACATGGCATCTAATTAATTTCTCTTTTGAAAATAAAATTTTCTTCCTCACATAGCTGCGAAGTAAGCTATAAGCATATATATAACTGGGAGTATATATACATATATGTACATACATATATGCACTGACCTGTACCCACACCAAGTCTCTTGACAATGCTCTGGACTGGTGGCATATGCATATACACTCCTCCTCAAGTTGGGCATACATATCAAACATGTCCAACTTGGATACATTTCTCTCGAACGAAGTTGAAGATAGAGCGTTCGTCAGAACATCAGCAGTTTCGTCTGCAGACTTCATGTAAGGTAAGACTAACTCTTTACCATCAATCCTTTCACGAATGAAGTGACGTTCAATCTCAACATGCTTTGTTCTGTCGTGTAGTACAGGGTTGTTGACTAAGTTGATTGTAGACTTGTTGTCACAGTACATCTTCATAGGTCCTTCAATCCCTATCCCGATATCCGTCAGCAATATTTTCAGTCATAGTAACTCTGACACTCCCATAGCAAACCTCAGCACTAGATCGAGAACACACATCTTGTCACTTGCTCCTCCAGACAACAAGATTTCCTCCCAAGTAGACACAATACCGTGTGATAGACCATTTAGTATCAGCACAACCTGCTCAGTCTGCATCGGAATACCCCTCGATTTCTACAGTCTCTTGTTTCACATACAAGACTCCTTTGCCAAGATTTCTCTTCAAATAGCACAATATTCTGTCCACAGCCTTCAGGTGTGCATCAGTAGGTACATGCATGAATTGACTCAGTACATTCACCGCAAAAGTGATATCTGGTCTCATAAGGGTAAGATAAATCAACTTTCCAACCATACATTGATATCTTCCCTTAGCTTCTTCACAGAGCAACTCTCTATATCTAAGGCTTAACTTGTCTCCAGTATCAAGTGGGGTAGAAGCGGGTCTACACCCCAGTTCACCAGTCTCCTCCAACAGATCTAATGTGTATTTCCTTTGGTTTAGCACAAGGCCAGTACTAGAACTAGCAATCTCTATACCAAGAAAATACCTCAGTTTGCCATGATCCTTGAGATCAAATTCAGCAGCCAGTAACACTTTTAACTTGATGATCTCCTCCTCATCATCTCTTGTGACAATCATGTCATCCATATCGACAAGTAAAGAGTGACCCTGCCCTCTTTTTTTCTTCACAAATAGAGTGTGGTCTCCATTCCCTTGATTGTACCCATGATGTTGCAACACTCGTCTGAGCCGTTCGAACCATGTTATGGGTGACTGCTTGAGGCCACATAAGGCTTTTTCAGCTTACAACATTTTTCTGGTTCATCATATCCTGGGGGCATACACATATACACTTCTTCTTCGAGATCACTATTGAGAAAAGCATTCTTAGCATCGAGTTGGTACATCCTCCACTCTTTCATCACAGCTAGGGACATAACAACTCTAACTGTCTTCATTTTCGCAACTGGAGTAAAAGTCTCTAAGTAATCAATCCCATATTTTTTACTAAACCCCTTGGCTACAAGACGAGCTTTGTATCTTTCAACACTTCCATCCGGTTTATACTTAATGGTATACACCCACTTGGAACCAACCAAGTGAGCCGCCTCAGGAATCTTCACAACTTCCCATGTCATGTTTCTTCTCAAGGCTTCCATTTCTTCTTTCATAGCATCAGCCCACTTGGAATCACTTTGAGCTTCAGCAACGGACTTGAGAATCATAGCCAAAGAAAGAGAAGATACAAAACACTTGTAATCCTTGCTAAGTCTAGAATAAGATACAAAATTACCAATTAGGTGTTGAGTACATAACCTGACACCCTTTCTTAGGGCAATGAGAAGTTCTTCATTTTCTTTTTCAACCCCATCTTGAGTCTTCAAGGTAGGACTTGGTTCATCCAGGGAAGGAATGGCATTGGGATTGGAAGTAGACCTCGCACCATTAGTTACCTCCTCTGTCCAGGCACCTCGTCTAGAGTAGACCTGTCCAAACAAACGATGACCTTGCTTCTCAGTTCTGGTGTCACACCCTTCCTCCTTCTCAGGTTCTTCTTTCTTGTAATCCAAAAAATCTGTAAATTAAATCTCTTGACTCTGAGAATACTCTTTCCTAACCACAGACTTCTCCCCCTGAAGATGATTCTCACAAAAGTAAGAGGTATGTTTCAAGAAGGTAACATCCCTTGTAACATAAACTCGACCAACGGTAGGATCAAGACACCTATACCTTTTCTGAGTAGGAGAATACCCAACAAACACACCCTTGATAGACCGGGGATCAAGTTTCTTAACATTGGGACTGTGATCATGAATAAAACATAAACAGTAAAAAACACGAGGGGGGAGGAGAAAAGGTTGATGACTTCCCGAAAGTAAAGAACGGGGAGTCCGACCATTCAGCACACGACTGGGCATGCGGTTGATAAGATACGCATTAGTAAGAACCGCATCACCCCAATAGTGTTTGGGAAGATTCCTCTGAAACAAAAGGGCTCTTGTGACATAAGAAGCTGGCGATTCTTCCTCTCAGCCACCCCGTTTTGTGGGGGAGAATAATTATAGGACGTCTCATGAACAATCCCCATTTTTCGAAGGAAATCCTCACTGACTAACACATATACTCACATGCATTATCCGATCGAAAGGTTTTAACAGTTCCACCATATTGAGTTGCACAAGTAGAATGAAAGTCTCTATGATATGAGGTACCTCACTGCGATCTTTTAACAAGTACACAAAGGTGGTCCGAGAGAAGTCATCAATAAAAGTTATAAAATAATGAAAACCTTGACGGGTATGAATTCTCGAAGGCCCCCACACATCTGAGTGAACCAAGGAAAAAACTTCATTAACACAACTAGTAGAAATAGGGTACGAAGCCCTCACATGTTTGGCAAACTGACATACATCACAAGAAATCAAAGACAAGTTCAGAGTGGAACACAAATCAGGAAACAACTATTTCAAAATGCCAAAAGGTAAATGCCCAAGGCGTTCATGCCAATACAAGAAGGGTTGAAGACAATCTTCTCTTCGCTTTTCTGTCTTGCTGATCGCTGTCATAAGAGCCATGGCCACGTGTATGGAAAGACGATATAAGCTATCAGACACCAAACCAATCCCAATCCTCTTCCCTGTCGCCAAGTCCTGCAAACACAGTGATTTGCAGAAAAAATGAGTTCAAAATTCAGCTCTTTAGTAAGTTTACTAATTGACAAGAGATTTAAGGGAAGTTGAGGGACATGTAATGCTCCTCGCACATGAAACTTGTCCAATAAGGACAGACTCCCTTCTCCTGCCACAAAAGTAGGGAACCATTTGCGAGAGATTACTCGTTCCTTCCAAAAGACAGCTTATACTCATGAAACAATTTAGGGTTACCCGTCCTGTGGTGAGTAGCACCACTATCCACAATCCATTCTCCCACCAAGAGTTACCTTTATCCCTACAATGGCAAGAGCTTGATTGGCTTTTGACTCATCTGATGCCTCAACCTGATTGACATCGATCCGACCCAGATAAGCCCTCAGTTCACGAAGCTGTTCAGCAGAAATGGAGACCTTTCCTCCACTAGATTTTGTTTCCTCAGACACAGTCGACTTCCCATTAGAAGACCTCCCTTTGTTACCCTTTTTCTTTGGATGAAGATTCTAACAGAAATCCACAGTATGACCAGTCTTTTTGTAGTGAGTACATCTACAAAGAGATCTAGTAGTGCCTCCAGGACCACGACTAACAAGAGCAGATCTCTCATTATATGACATGAGATCCCTCTTTCCCCCAGTAGTACCAGCCTTCTCTGTTCTTCAGCTTCAACACGAGAATACACATCTTCAATACTCGACACTTCTCATGAATTCAGAATCTGGCTTCTAACACTTCAAACTCATCATTCAAACCAGCTAAAAAGAGGAACACCCTATTTTCCCACTCTTTAGCTACATAAAGTGCCTGATCTTGGGGACAGTGCCAAGTAACATCAAAATAATAGTCAAGATCCTCCCACTTGACATTCAAAGCCCCATAGTAATCTGCTACATATAAGTTCCCTTACCGAAGCTCATAGACATCCTTCATTTGTTGGTAAGTCCAGATAGCCTTTTTCTTCTGGCCATACATATCTCTAAAATCACCCACATGTCTCTAGCAGTCTTCTTCCGAAGACTAAGGGGTTGGATATCAGCGGAAATAGAGTTGAAAATCCAAGTGTTTACTTGATTATCCTCAAGAAACCAAGTGTCCACACACCACGTGTCTCCGCCGGTTCAGGTTTCCTTCCATTGATATAGGCAATCCGACCGCGGGCAGCAATCCCCATAGTCATAGCGGCCGACCACGGGAGGTAGTTCTCCTTGGTAAGGCAAATAGTAGTGTCCTGAACGGGAACATTCTCAGTTCTATAAGCCCCGATTTCAGTTTGATCAGCATTATCAGTCGACGAGGAAGATGCTGCCATGATACAGACCAGCCCGACGGCGGCAGCAGCAGCGGCGACAGCAGTAGTGAGTGATAGAGAGATTAGGGTTGGAACTTCACAACCCCAAAAAATTTCCCAAACTCGTCGGCTCTGATACCATGTAGAAATATGAAATATAGGAAAAAAGAATACGATGAACACGATGTAACGTGAAAAAACCCACAACAAGAGAGAAAAAACCACGGATGAGGAGGAACTGGTGCCCACTAGCAACCAGACCTCTCTCTCATGATTTCATTAACTCTCTCAAGATTAGGGTTACAATCCTTAAGTAAGGCACAACAAGGGCTACACGATGGATCCTGACCCGGTCCCAAGAACCATCTAACACGTTCCAACAATATTATCTTGCCATTGTGTGTCAACCTTTGGTTTATGCTAGCGATGTACTCTGGATAAGGCTGAAGCCTGATGGTTTTGTTATTTAATCAAAAGCCTTTTTCGTTTAGTTATGTAAATCAAATTACAACGAATCCTTGAGAAGAATTTGTTTAGAAACATAAGGTAGGAACCAGTTCTTGACTAATTGAGCGAGTGTTAACGTATAGTAAATGTGCAAGGCCCGACATTAGTTTTATAATGTCCATTTATCCGTGCCCAATTATGAATGAGGACTTGCCTGCATGAAGCTAGAATCGCTGGTCAGCCATACGGCAATAAATTCATTCCCGAGCCCTGTACACTATGTCACATGAGTGCGGGGTGCCTGTGCAAGTGCGAGTGCTGGTGCGACGTATCCCAAAAAATTGGGTGTGAGGGTGCGGCAAGGGTGTAATAATATATAAATGTATGTATTCATAATATATATAATTGTAGTTTTTTTCTTAGTTTAAATCTGTACTTTCTTTTTACTTTTATTACTATACATAAAGAAAGAAAGGGACAGGGAGAAAAAAAAAGTGAAAACTATTTTGAACTTGCATAAAAAAAGATGTGGTTGGGGTGCGTGTCAACACGGGTGTGGCCCCTTTTTTGAAGAGTCTATGTGACATAGCTTGTACACACCGCCCTTCACACTGGGAGCTGGCCATGCCTAAAGTCGTTACCTTCACCGCATGTGGTCCGGACATACCATAACAGTCTCAAATACTTATGAACCAAAGAGTGAGCACTCCGATCCAGCAACATTGGCTTGTCAAACTCGTGTGTGTGACTTTGTAGTAGAACACAAGAAGGGGCAGGACAATACCACAACCGATTCACTATCACGGGTGGGCGAAAACTTGATGACATTATCCGTGATTAGCACAAACCTATGGGAAAGGATTGCACTTGAGCAAGACTTGGTTGAGAATCTTAGATTGCTGAAAGCAACATTGAAACAAAAGGCAGGTTCTATCCCACATTATTCGGTTAAGGGCAGCATACTATGTCGAAAGGGTAAGGCAGTCATATCAAAACAGTCCGAGCTTACCCAGAGCTAATACAACACTTTCATGACACCGTGACAGTTGGGGTATTATGTGTACGTATAGCCGACGACGCCGAGGGATAAGCACACAATGGGCCAGCAGCAATATTAGGGACGAAGATCAGAGATGGACAGTTCGGACTGAAGAAGACTACGTGAGCTGAAAGGAGCTGAGTCGGACTGGGCTGAACACAGTGTGCGTCAGGATCAGGTTTAGCTAGCAAGAGCTCAGGCTAACCTGAGCACGTCGCAGTTGGGTTCAAGCCCAGACCGAGTCATTGTCAGTGTTTTCTATTTTGTTGAGTCATTACAGGTTTTGTACTTGTCTCAGTCCGAGACAGCAGGTGGCACCCGAGACAGTCCAGTAGTATATAAACTGGAGACTGCGCCAAAGATTATATCTTTTGAAATTGAATCAATGAAAAGACCCCTTTTCTCTCCCGCGTGGAGTGTTTGAGCTGCTTAGGTGTGTGCCAAAAGCTTCGCCAGCAGAGGGAACCTCGCTGGAAAAGAAGAACGACTGCAGAACCAGAGGAGAGGAACTGGGAACTCTACCGAAAATGTAGGTGACGGATCTTGAGCAATGTGCAATTCCGACCAAGGTGCAGATGTCTTCCATCACGGGACATCTAGAGGCCAGGGCAGAGGATTGTGAGCTCGATGGAGGGCGTGGACGCCGATCACCGAGAGCCTCTCAGATCTACTGCACGACAGCCAGAGGAACATCTTCAGCCGGTAAGAATTCTAACTCCATGGAGATTCTACCGCGAGATCTTCTGTTACCCGATCAGAAATGGAGAGGATGCTGACGTTCTGATCGATTTGAGTTTAACTTATCTAACGAGAGGAATAGATCGGTCTGATCTGACTGAGATCGAAGGATCTGAAGAAGAAATGAAGTGCTGACGAGATCGGCGAGCACGATTTCAGGCAGATCGCCTAACGAATGACTTAGATTGGCTTTAATTCTTGTTGAGATCAGTTCTTCTATCGCATTCTGTATCTAATTGTTGTGGATTACTTGTGACGAGCAACGGAGTGAAATCTGTTGAGGAATTGGATGATTGAAGACGAAGAACAGAGGATGAATTATGTACAGGCGCAGTGACAAAAATTTCTGTTAATCTGTGAATTCCCGACGATCTGAGCAAGATCTGAATTTGAGAGTAGTCAGTTGTCTTTGTAACTAATATGAAGAACATTCTGATGAAGTTTGAGAAATCCGAGCTGTTTTGGATAGCTCGCTGGAACTGATCGGAATCACGGCAGCGGATCGTGGAATTAGGCGGCGCAGTTTTGAGCGACATCAGAAACTAGGCTGATTTCAATCCTCAATGACTCACCTTTTGGATGCTGCTTTGAAGCTGAATTTTTGGGCATTCGTTCATCAGAATCTTAGCTATCACTGGTCCAAATTTCAGCTCAATCCGAGCTACGGTATTTTGGCAAATTTTTGAAGGTGACTGACTCCAGACGTTGCCTGAGCCCTACGACAGACTATTTCAGGCAGAATCAGACGCATCTTTGGCCTATCCTCAAGTACTTAGCTTCATTCATACCAATTTTCACTATTTTAGAAGCTTTGGATGTGAAGATATGAATTTTTGAAGGAGATCGACTTCTGATCTCAGCTTGAGCATCTGAGACAAGCTGTTTTAGGCAGAAATAAGTGCAACTTTCAGTTCAACGAGTTAGCTGTTGGAAGAGACTTTGGAGCTGGGTTTGGAGCATCTATCCCTCCATATTTCAGCTTCCTCTAGACAAATTTTCATGGTTTTAGGAGATCTGGATGAGGAGATATGATTTTGAAAGAGCACTGTTATGGAAGCTGGCTTCACACCTGCGAGAGTGATTCTCGCCAGTTTCCCCAATTTCTATCTTAGATTTGCGTGAAACCAGAGATTTGGGTGAACGTGCATTCTCCATGACCTTGAATCGTGATTAATTGCAAGATATACATCTGCTTTATTGGCTGGTTCATTCGCAACATCAAATCCATTGATGTAAGTCGCCGCTGCACACCTGTTCTTGAGTTGGACCTGTATTTTTGAAGAGCACTCTGTCGGCGCTAAACGGGGCACCTGTTTTCCCCTAATTCATCACTTAACAGGGGTTCAATTGATCCTTCGTGACGCTCCTAAACCTTCCGAGTTCCCTCGTTATCATTGTACCATCGCCTACTGTGATTTTGTGCTTCTGTAAGCTGCTGTCACAGAACTGAACAAGCAAGGAGAGACTGATCAGCAGGAAGACGTGAGCTGCTGTGGAGCTGACCATTGAAGGGACGAGCACTGGCATCTATCCAGCGTCTGCTACCTCCTAGTTCACTCAAAATAGGGGTTTCTACTGTAATCCGATGAAGTGCAGAACTTACTAGCTTCCTGTACTTCTGATTTGATGTGACTGTGATCTGTTGTATTTCCTTGCGAGCTGAGGTGATTCGGAGAGGAGGACTCAACTGGAGATCACCATCTTGCTGTGCGCAAGATCTGAACCTGTGGAGAAGTGCTCAATACAAGGATTGTATTGGCCTTCTTCCTCGGTGAGTGCTGGACTAGCTCCAACAAGGTACATCTGAACCCCCCTATAGTTGCATGGGAGGGTGCATTCTATTTCCAGCCAACCTTCGTGTTTGCAGTTGTAGTGGATCCTCTAAAGCTTGTTTAGCCGAGGACACATTCCCAAGCTGTTGGACTTACCTAGGGCGAAGGGTGTGTATTGCTCATTCTACGGATTGCATGAATGGTTTGGCATGGATGAATGATTGTTGAGTGAAGGATAGTTCAAAATTGTACCGAGAACGCTTGTAAAGCCTCACATCCCACTCTTGATTGTAGTAGGTTTGAAAATTTGGGAGGGACATTCCACTTGTATTTCGGTCCTAAGGGATATATTCAGTTGGGTTGTGTCTGACTTGGGATCGAATTTTGTATTCCCTATTCTTTTAACCTCCTTTGGCTTGTTAGTTCTCAATAGATCTTGGGAAGCGACTGCATCTTGG